>NW_024412404.1:527303-544720 GCF_014898765.1 Herpailurus yagouaroundi | reverse complement strand
GGTTCCCTTTGGATCTCAGCTGGGGGATGGGAGAGGGAGATGGTGCTGGCCAGTGCCTTGTTCCCCACTGACCTGAGCTCTGTCTTCCAGGGCTCAACACCTCTCCCTCCCGGAGTCCTCTCACCCTCCCACTCTCCGAGCAGAGCTGCTGACTTTTAACTTTCCAGATGTTAAGTCCCACTGGATGCCAGAACTCATGCAGTCCAGCCCCTCCGCTTTTGCAAGCCAGACTCTGGGGCTCTGCCTTGCCGGGCAGGCTGCCCCTCCACCGCCCTGGCTCACTCCTGCCAGTCTGTGTAGCGTGCACCACCTCACCGCCCTTCCTACCCTCTTCCGTGGGCCTCTTGTCTACACTTGGCTCCGGAGAGTCCATTCTTCTAGTCTTCTGGCGGTTTTCTGGGTTATTTAGGCAGACATGGGTGGAATCTAAGTGATCATCAGGACAAGGTGAGCCCAGCATCCTCCTACACCGCCATCTTCCCTCCTGTTCCAACTGTTACATTTTCCTAGGAACTGAGCCTTTTATCTTTAATCACCTTCTTGGTCCCTTGTGGCATTTTTTGCCTTAAAGTTTATTTTGTCTGATATAAGTATGGTCACCTCTACTCTCTTTAGGTTGCCATTTGCAATGGAATATCTTTTTCCATCCATTCACTTTCGACCTGTGTATGTCCTTATATCTAAAGTAAACTCTTGTAGACCACTATTATTGGCCTTTTTTTGTTTTAAGCCATTCAGCCATTCTATGTGGGGAGTTTAATCTGTTTATGTTGAAAATAATTACTGGAGTGCTGACTCCAATAATGACAGGACTCCAATAATTACTGGCTCAATCAGTTAAGTGTCCAACTCTGGCTAACAAGGTCATGATTTCATGGTTCCTGAGATCAAGTCCCACATGTGCTCCATGCTGACAGTGCAAAGCCTGCTTGGGATTCTCTCTCCCTCTTTCTCTGCCTTTCCCCTACTCACAACACACACATGAATGTGCAGTCTATCACACTCTCTCTCAAAATAAATAAACACTTAAAAATTAACTAAAGTTAAATAAAATAATTACTGACAGGGAAGGACTTTTTACTGTCACTTTGTTAACTGATTTCTGTATGTCTTATAGGTATTTTATCCCTCTTTCCTTTCTTGCTGCCTTCGTGTTTCTTTTTTTTTTTTTTTTTTACAGTGACATGTTTTGCTTCCTTTATTGTTTCTTCTTTTGTGCATCTTCTATAGGTATTTTCTTTACCAGAGAGCTTTATATTTATACATGCTTTCATGTTCTGTCCTTTCCTTTCAACTTGAAGAACTCCCTTTATCCATTCTTGTAAGGCATATCCAGTTGTCATGAACTTCCTCAGCTTTTATTTATCCAGGAAAGTCTTTATTTCTCCCTCATTTCTGAAGGAAAGTTTTGCCACATATAGTATTCTTGTTTGAGAGGTTTTTTTCTTTCAGTACTCTGGCCTGTAATGTTTCTGATAAGAAATCTGCAGACAACTGTACAGGAGCTTCCTTATATATTTTTCCTTATATATTTTTCTCTTGCTGCTCTCAAGATTGTCTTGAGTTTTCACACTTTGATTATAATATGTCTCAGTGTGGACCTCTTTAGATTCATCCTAGTTGGAATCTTTTAAGCTGCTTGAATTTGTATGTTCATTTCTTCCCTTGTTCAGGAAGTTTCCTGGCATATGTCTTCAAAGAAGATCTCTGCTCATCTCTCTCTTGTCTTCAGGAACTCTGATGTTGTATAAATTGATCCATTTGACAGTGTCTCATAAGTCCCTAAGACTTTTTTTTTTTACTTTTCATTTTTTTTCTTTCCATTCCTCTGATTTCAAATGAACTGTATTCAAGATCACTCATTCTTTCTTCTGCTTTATCAAGTCTGCTATTGATCCCTTCTACTAAATTTTTTTCAATTAAGCTACTTTTTCAGTTCCAGAATTTCTGCTTAGTTTTTTTAGTTTCTACCTCTTTTGTTGATATTTTCATTTTATTTAGGCATTATTTTCCTTATTTTATTTGTTTATTTACTTATTTACTTGTGTTCCCCTGGAGCATATTGAGCCTCTTTAAGCCAATTATTTTGACTTCATTGGTAATTCACAGATCTCTATTTCTTGAGTGTTGGTTTCTGCACTTGATCTTAGCCAAAAGGCCGAGAAGCGATCTTGAGTGTTGGTTTCTGAAGATTTATTTGGTTATTTTGATTGGGCCACGTTTCCCTGCCTTCATGTGCCTTGTTATTTGCCATATTTTTTTGTTGTGATTTTTGCACTTTACAGAAGCAGCCACCTCCCCAGTGGCTTTGTATGTTGGAAGACTTCCATCAATCAGCCTGGCTAGAGATTCTCAAACGCTTTATAAGGATACATATTCTATGCACTTGTGTGTGTAATTTTCCAATTACAGAGGTTTCCCAGTTTCTTTTTCATGAGGGGTTAGTCTCTTTCACCTTCTGGTGTCTATCTAGAGTACTGCAGATTCTCTAACACTACCACATACAGTTGAGCTCTCTTTGGTTCTAAATAGCCCCCAGCATCCAAAGTATGCCAGTTCCCCATCAGCACTCTAAGTGAAGCAAAATATAAACCAACCCCTCCTAGTCCCTCACCCCAAAAAAACCCTGGGATATTGGATACATGTTCCACTACTCTCTTTCCCTTCCAAGGGACAAGCAGCATATGGGGCTTTTCCTTTTAATTACGAGTTTTACCGGCCTACAGGAAGGGCTGATGGAGCTTAAATGAAACCATTTCTCTGACCCATTTCAATGCAGATGCTCCTGTCTTTGAGCATTCTCATAATGGATATTTAGACTGTATATTGCTAAGTCAGTGTTTCTGTAAGGGAGTGAATTCTAGAGCTGTCTACTCCACCATCTTTTTGAGAGAAGACCAGTTATCTCTGTAATGTCACATTATAACAAACTCAGTGGAAACATACACAACAGCAGTCATCAAAAATTTATAGTGAAGACTGGTCTTTAATTTAGAAAAGGTATAACATATTTCAAACACCCACTTCTCTTTCTGAATTCTTTTGCACCTAAAATATACAAAATTATTATACTGTACAGACTATGTTATATACCATCTCACCTCCACCACACTTCATCTCCGACTCCAGTCAGCTATAGTTAATGACTCTGTGCAGGTGTCAACCCACTTTGTGCTAACAGTGCCTTATCTCAATCTTACTCCAAACAGACTTATTACTTCCTGTTCTCGAAGTTTGTTGGATGCATGCAAGGTCAAGAGGTATCACACATATGTAACCTAGAATTTCTGAGAAGGCAAACTTCATGGGGCAACCCTCAATCCTTTTGAAAGAGGGATAGAAACTTTTAGACAAATGGCTTCTCCTTTTAATCCCTCGGATGGGTGATTTAGGGATGTAGTCTCTGGGACTCACCAGAAATAATAGTCACCCTCATAAGTAACCAAGTCAATAATGTATCATTGTATTGGCTTTGGCTTCTTCTTCCCCATTTGACTCTCCTTATTCTCTCACCTCCTCTCCTTGAGACTATTTCCCAAATAAACTAGCTGCTACAAGTACTAGCCTTGAGGGACAGAGGTAGGCGACCCCAGGCTAAGAAGCACATTATGTAAGCAGGGGCTTACTCCATGGGATCTACTTTTCTTTTCTGTTATTGAGTATAGGTGGGTTTCTTCTCTTCCACCTGACTGTATTCCTCTTAAAGGTAAAAATCCTTATTCACTTGTGAAGTCTCATAACATGACCTCATGATTTTTTTAACACATACAGTAATTTCCCATTGGGTTTTTCAGATGGCTCACTATTCCTAATGATTTATAATAAAAGATAATTTTTACAAGCTTGAAAGCTAATAATTTATGCAGAACTTCCTTCAAATTCAAATCCACTTTTATAATATTTGTTGCTCAAGACTAGATGTTTTGACTTGGTCAAACATATTTTCCATAGATAATGCATCTCAGAAGTCCATTCATTGATTGTAAATATATTTTTGAAAGCAATCTTTCTTTTTAGGTGAAAATATGACTGCCAGCAATGTTACACTAAATTATAAATCCCATAAAAAAATAAAAATTAAAACTTTAGATTGATGCTAATCTTGGGTTTCATTTACCAATATTAAAAAAAAATTAAGAAAAGCATTCCCCCTGGATTAAAATAAACATTCCATTATATGATTCCTCCTGCAACACTCAAGCTAAACACATATTTTTCTGGCTATTTAAATTAGATCATTATAATCAAACAATTTAAAAGATAGCAATATCTAGGGGCACCTGGGTGGCTCAGTGGGTTAAGCATCTGACTCTTGATTTGGATTCAGGTCATGATCTAATGGTTCATGGGATTGAGCCCTGTGTCAGGTTCCATGCTGACAGTGTAGAACCTGCTTGGGCTTCTCTCCCTCTCTCATTGCCCCTCCTCCACTTGAGCAGACTCGCACTCTCTCTCTCTCAAGATAAAATAACCTTTAAAAAAAAACACAAGAGATAACAATTTCTTGCCAAAATACTGATTTTGCCTAAATGGTACTTCAAAAGCTCAGAATATGATAAAGGGACCAACCCAAAAAATAAACAACACAAGCTATGGTGGTCTTCTGTACAAAAGAAATATTGTGTTAGTTCTCAATAATGAACAAGCAATTAAAATAATTCTGAAAATACTTAAAATTTGGACATACAGATAGATATCTTTTTAATTGAGATTTTACTCTAATTAACATTATTATATTCCCCTACTATACTTCTCTAGTGGTTTATGTGACATATGCAAATCTTGGCACATGAAGCTTGATAATTGGACATTTTGGCAGAGAAGGAAAATGTGACCAGAATATGCTACTTAGGGAAGCATACAATATCCTTTGCTCATCTAACGCAAAACCTTAAATCAAAAACCTTAAACCTTACTATCAAAAACCTTAAATTAGCTAACATCTAGCCCATAGGCACTGTAAACCTGACTGCCAAGATGTCAGCTCACAGTCAGCTGTCTTTTGAGCAGTTGCTCCTCCAAAACCAAGATATTCCAAACATCTTCATTGTACCCTCTTCCCCCATTTGCTGTGAAAGCTCACGTGTGGTATCGTACCCAAACCACTCATGTATGTAGACTCAGCCTCCAACACCACATGCCAGGCACTACTGGGCTTGTAGTGTATGCTGTGCAAAAGACTCAGAACACTAAAACTGGAGGGCATTTGAGGGGGCATCTAATCCAAAATCCTGAGAGGTTAAATGATTTGTACATGGTCAATGGCAAGACTAGATCATGAACTCAAGTTGCCTGACTAACCCACTCTTCTGAGAGGAATGGTTTATTTCCTTCTAATCAAAAGGACTTCAGTGAGTATCCTAGTGCAATGAGCAAACTAACATAAAAGACCATTTATGTCAAGAATGGTCTCTTATCTGAGATGCTTTAAAATAATGTTTAAACAAGTATCTGAAGATGTATTCCTGTAAGAAAAAGATAATCCAGTATCTGCAAAAAATTAGGCTAACCTTGATAAATTTCAATGTATAAAATTAATTGAGATCAGATACAGATACAAATTATTCAACATTAACCTCCCTGAATTATTCTGCATATTCTCATTTAATACTCTCACTAAAATACTATCACTAACCATACAAGATTCTACACAGTCCCTAGAATAAAGGTAAAGTAAAACTAACTTGCATGTGGACAATTACTATGCCTTCCTTGTGTAAGGCAGAACTGTTGGTATTTCTTAAGGCCAAGAACATGCCCTACCTTTAAAGTCCAATTCCAGGAGGTCAATGCCAGGTCCACAGCCCAAAATAGAACAGTTTTCAATCGAGCTCCACCATGGGTCATTTATTCTATAAACACAGCACTGGACTAGATGCTGGAGATAATGGGAGATGAATTTGAAACATATAGGCCATGTACAGGGAACAACTGTGAGCCAACTTTGTATACATGATCATATAATCTTCACCACAGCCCTGGGAAAGAGATGTGATTACCCTGTTTCATGAAGAAGAAAGCAGAAGAGTTAACCAAAGCTACTAGAAGGCAGAGCTTTGGAACACATGCATTCTCACTGAGAATTCTAACCTACCTTTGCGTCTACCACCACATTCCTTTGCATTTCTGCAGGGAGCTGGGGAAACATGAACCTATTCTGGAGTACAGTTTCTCATCTTAGATCCAGATGTGGTATGTCTCCACACTGCATAAGAGCTTCAATTCTACAACAACCCTAAGGAGAAAATGAGTATCTAAATCCACTAAAAACTCCAAAAAGAAACCAGGCCCCAAGTTTAAAGGGTTCATTATAGCCTTTCTGTCTGTAAAACACGGATCCCCACAGCACTGGTATCTCACAGATTGTAGCATAAGAGGTGGGGATTGCTGAACAGGCCTAAAGCACCAGAACCGTGTCTCACACATAAGTGCTCAATTAAAGTTGGCTGCTGCTTTCAAAATCACTACCATTCTTCGGTAACCATATTCCTCAACTTTTTTCCCTCAGAATACAGTTCCAAAGGGAAAAAAAAAAAAAGCAATGTAATTCATGTTTACTATAAGGTGGTCTATAAAATTTTTTTGACCAAATGTATTCAACTATAAAATTTTAATTCTGAAAAGAATCAAAAAGAAATATAAAACATTATTAGCTTAAATGCTAAATACAAAATAGTTAATGCTACAGCATGAACTACATAAACTCTATGCAAATAGTCAAGGATTCTATGTCAAGACTACTTTTCAAGGCAGAAAAGTGAAAACAGCCATTAGGATAGTGAGATGATTGTTTTTATTCTTAAAAGTTCCCTTCAGAAACAATCAGCAAAACTAAAAGGCAACCAACAGAATGGGAGAAGGTACTTGCAAATGACATACCAGAGAAAGGCTTAGTATCCAAAATCTATAAAGAACTTATCAAACTCAATACCCAAAAAACATATAATCCAGTGAAGAAATGGTCAAAAGACATGAATAGACACTTCTCTAAAGAAGCCATCCAGATGGCCAACAGGCACATGAAAAGATGCTCAATGTCATTCCTCATCAGGGCAATACAAATCAAAACCACAATGAGATATCACCTCACACCTGTCAGAATGGGTAATATTAACAACTCAGGCAACAACAGACGTTGGCAAGGATGTGGAGAAAGAGGATCTCTTTTGCATTGTTGGTGGGAATGCAAGCTGGTGCAGCCACTCTGGAAAACAGTATGGAGGTTCCTGAAAAAATTAAAAATAGAACTACCCTATGATCCAGCAATTGTACCAATAGGCATTTATCCAAGGGATACAGGTATACTGTTTTGAAGGGGCACATGCACCCCAATGTTTATAGCAGCACTATCA
Organism: Herpailurus yagouaroundi; assembly: GCF_014898765.1. Lineage (NCBI taxonomy): Eukaryota > Metazoa > Chordata > Mammalia > Carnivora > Felidae > Herpailurus > Herpailurus yagouaroundi. The sequence continues at coordinate 537,368 of NW_024412404.1, read as the reverse complement.
ACAATAGCCGAAGTATGGAAAGAGCCCAAATGTCCATCGAATTATGAATGGTTAAAGATGTGGTATATATATATACAATGGAGCATTACTTGGCAATCAAAAGGAATGATATCTTGCCATTTGCAACTATGTGAATGGAACTAGAGGGTATTATTCTAAGTGAAATTAGTCAGAGAAAAACAAATATCATATGACTTCACTCATATGAAATAAGACACACCAACAGATGAACATAAGGGAAGCAAAAATTATATAAAAACAGGGAGGGAGACAAAACATAAGAGACCCTTAAATATGGAGAAAAAACAGAGGGTTACTGGAGGGGTTGTGAGAGGGGGGATGGGCTAAATGGGCAGTAAGGAATCTACTCCTGAAATCATTGTTGCACTACATGCTAAATTTGGATGTAAATTAAAAAAACAAAATTTAAAAAAAGTTCCCTTCATATTGCTTTTTAAACTTCTGTAACAACAAATGTGTCCTTTTAGATTATTTCATAATATATTAAATAGGTGTCTGTTACACCTAACTTAATGGGAGTCTGTAGGAAAATTAAATTTATTCTGAGACTCCTGTGCAATAATAAAGACAATATACCCCCCCAAAGGAATATATAGGCTTGGGCTCCTCTCAAGTCCCTTACAACAAGCCACTGTAAACGATGGTGTGCCAGTAACAAATTATGCTAGACTAAAATGCTTCAATATGGTTTAACATGGAGAAAGTACTGGCTTCAAATATAAAGGAAATCAAAGAAAGAAAAGGATCTGGAGCTTTTTAATTCTGATCATCATCATCTATGTAGCAATGTTTCTCAAAGAGTACAAAGTCCTAGGATCACCTACATTAGACTCACAAGAGATTCTTTTCAAAATGCAGATTCCAACCACCACTACAATCTTCAAACCTACACAATCAGAATCTCCAAGAGAGGCCCAGAGTTTGCCTTTCTATGCATACAGATTTTTATGCATACAGATTTTAAGAACTATTGATCCAAAGACATGTTAATCCAGTAAAATAAACACCATTCAAAATTTTCAGTGAAGGAAACATACAGAGCTCTAACTCTAGATAGGTAATTCAATTACATCCTAATTTCTCACCACTATCAGCTCAAACAAGCCAGGTTGTAAGAGCACAAGCACAAGGAGCAGACATCCTGCAAATCTATTGTCTCTTCTTGCCTAACCTGTGAAACCTTTTCTGGAAAATAATTTTGCAAACTTTATCAAAAGTCTTAAAATGCCCATCCCCTTTACCCCCAAAATTTCACTAGTAAGAGTTTTTCCTATGTGAATAATCAAGGATGCAAAAAACATTTTTAGGCAAGAGTGTTTAGGACAGCAGTATTAATATTTATCATCTGCAATTTTTTGAGTATATGCACTGCATCTGGCACTGGTAGGTGCTTTACACACAGTATTTCTAATCCTCACAACTTAGAAGATACTTTTATCCCCCTTTTAGAGATAAGAAGACTGAGGCTCAGAGAAGTTATTTACTGGTCCAGGCAGGAATTATTAATCTGCCCAGGATCTGAATCTTGGGCAATCTGAGTAAAAACATTAGGCTCTTCCCACTCCCAGACACACACAAAAAAATGCTATGTTTAAGCAAAGTACGATATGTCAAGGGGATAGTTCATATCCATTTAAAACCATGCTCTTCAAAATCTTTAATGAAATGGAAAATACTCATGACACAATGTTAAGTGAAAACTGGGTGTGATCCCACTTTAGAATGCAAGGGACACAAGACACAGAAGGGTAGGGACTATATTCACCTTGGTTTTGTCTGCATCCCCAAAGCCTAACACTGTACCTGATATATAGTAGGAACTCAATATCTGTTGTAAAAATAAATTACGTGTGGACATATTTTTTAAAGACCAGAAAATAATTCCCAAAATACTATCAGTGGTTATTGCTAGATTCCCAAAATATTATCAGTGGTTATTGTTAGATTAGGAATGACATTTGGTTTCTCTCTTTTTTTTTTACATTTGTTTGTACTTTCGAATATTCTGTAAGAAGTTCACATTACTTTCATAATGAGAAAAAAACTGCAATGGCTAATTTTCAAATCCTAGATTTAAGCATCTTGCTACACAAGAGATGCAATTAAGCTTCACATAAACTCAATATGCAAACTAACGTCTGGCTTATCTTATTCATTTTAACAGAAAAACTACTTTACAGTTAGAAAGTGAGCATTCAGTTTTTATATGCCAGCACCGATTTAATACTGGTAACAACTAAATGCTTTCATCGCCTACAGTTATTAGTAGCTTGGGAGGCAGGAAATGTATTTACAAATGTATAAATAACATCTACAAAATGTTTCTATTAATGGTTTATGCATTTTGGATACTGCCCTAAATGTTAGTACCACAAGGATTAAAAATCAAATTTGGGGGCGCCTGGGTGGCGCAGTCGGTTGAGCGTCCGACTTCAGCCAGGTCACGATCTCGCGGTCCGTGAGTTCGAGCCCCGCGTCGGGCTCTGGGCTGATGGCTCAGAGCCTGGAGCCTGTTTCCGATTCTGTGTCTCCCTCTCTCTGCCCCTCCCCCGTTCATGCTCTGTCTCTCTCTGTCCCAAAAATAAATAAACGTTGAAAAAAAAAAATTAAAAAAAAAATCAAATTTGGTGGCTTCTGCAGCAAAACAAGGGTTTCTTGCCAAGGTCATCCCCATGCACAGCAAAAGCCACTATAAGTTAGCATTACAATTGTGCCTCATCCCTGGTAGTTTATTAAGCATTTTACATAAAGGAATATATATGGTCACTGTTATCCCAAGCATTTTTTAAGAACTATATTTAAAATAAACAGAATAAACAAGAATGAGCCAACTGGTATATTTTAATAGCTCATCATTCTGGAAATTTTCAAACAGCAAAACGTGGCACAAATCTGATGATAATCCTACTATCAAACTGCCTCCAAAATGACTTAAATCTTTCTGAACAAATTCCGGAATACTGCAGTAACCAATCTACAAAAACCCAAAAGGAGAGAAACATGAACTACACTGAACCTGTCAATTCCAAAACCAATTTGAGATGGGTGACAAGCAGGAAGGAAAAGGGAAGAGAGAAAGGATATCTTGGGTAATAAAAGGGAAAATGGGCATTTGTACTGTTGTGTAATTATCAATCAAAAAAAGAAAAAAAAAAAAAACAGTACCTGATATGGAGAAAACAGTGGAGGAAAAAGCTACAATACTTAGTGGCCTTAGGTCCTGTTTGTAAAAGCAGTAGCAGGATGAGAAGAGCTTTATATGATCAAAGATATTTTGTCTTTGGAATTTATGTTTATTCCTGGATTATGCCAAGAAAGAAACTCTACCTACCTATAATGCCACTAAATAATCTAAATCTCTAGGGATTCTCCATGCAGGCCAGTCTCCAAATACAAGCAAGCCTCTGCTGCTTCAATCACAACTTCGTATTTTGCTACAATTCCCCCTGCTTCATCCGCTGTAGGGAAATAATGGGTTGGATCCATTCTGGTTCCCTTTCTCCTTTACTTAGGTTAGAAAAGCTGGAAAAAAAGTTTTAATTCCAGCATCTCTTGTAGCAAAGAGTGGCCAAAAAAAATACAGATGGAAGTTTCAGGAGAGAGAATTCTTTGACAAAATCTTAAATAGAAAACAATGTTTATTCTCATTTCCCCTGCACAGACCCCAGATGCACCTCCAGGCATAGCTATAGCCAGTCTACAACAATGAGGCCAAAAGCCACTTGAGGGGGGGAGGTGAGGAGAGTAGTCGCTGGGCTCCTTGATGCCCTTGGGACAACTATTGTAGGGCTGAGACCTCTTAGCTCCAGGTTTTGTGTTAGGTGGAGAAAATAAACCTCTGGCTTGTTTAAGCCACTCTGTGTTGAGTTTTCTGTTAGTCAGAGACAAATACATTCCCACCCATTAAAATCATCAATATGACAAACCTTTCTGTTTTAACTTATCAATGATCAACTTGACCAAAACTCCAGTCTTCACAAAGTTAAGATTTACTGAGAGTCCATGCGTTTACTGAGAGTGTGTCCTCGATGCCCATGAGGGCAGGGACTTAACACCCATCTCCTTTTATCCTTACAGGAACCCTACTAGAGGCAAAGTGCAGACCCCAATATGGGCCACTCTAACAGCAGCTCCTGAGCTCTTTACTGTCAAGCTACACAACCACTGATGTACATTTTCATTGTTTATAAACTGATCTTAACCTTCAGTTCTGCTCTCTGACTCCACTGCAATTGTCCTAACTTTCTGATTGGAGAAAGACTACACCTAAATATTAAATCTCTCCTTCTCCTAAACAAAAGGGACTTACAGGCAGCTTTGAAAAAACAAGCAAGCAAGCAAGCAAACAAAGAAACAAAACTGGCAAGCATTTGTTTTCTAAGGTTTTGAAATCTTTATCCATCACAGGGCACAGAGCTGCTGTTGCACTAACACCTACTAAGCACCATGTGCCTGGAACTAGGCTAAGGTTTTCACATGCAGTGTCTCATTCAGTGCCCACAACATTCCCAGAAGATAGGACTACTGCTGCCCCCATTTTACAAGTGAGCAAATAGAACATGTAAGCCCAGACACAGACTTTGAAAGAAGTGTCTTTCCAGATACCAACGAATGACAAATTCAGAGCAACATAAAACTAGAAGGGACATTGATTTTTTATCTACTCTTTAGTAAAAATTTCAGAAGTGACTGGCTCAGGACCCTTCAAAAAATGAAAAATACTTAAGGCAAGGACAACTAAACAGGGTGTAAAGCCATCTCATCCTGAAAAAATCTGGAATTTCACACTCATGTCTAATATAATTTTACTCAGTATATACTCAACCACCTTTACAAGAAGCTAATATACTCATCATACTGTGAGCTACCAGGAAGGCCAATAATATTTAGATAGCTATGATTATTCATTTATCATAAGACCATTTTAATTCATTTTCCAGTACACCTGATTTTTATTTTCAATATAAGAATGTTCATTTAATGAATTACGGTTTATAATAAATAGAGTTATTATCCATTTATTCAGCACTTCCAGCCCTATAATGTTTTACATACATCTTTTTTCTCTTAATTGTCACAACCACCTCAAGATGCAAGAACTATTAACAACTCCTTTTAGAAAAAGGAGTGAAGGTGATGAATTTTCCCTATTTCCCTATTAGAAGGCAGCACTGAGATTCAAATCCACATAGGGCCCAGAGCCTTGTACTTTTAACCACTAAACTTCATTAGGTTATTAGATTTGCTCTTGTTGTATTAGCCTTAATCAAGCATTAGCTAGAAAACTATATTCAGCTGAGCTCGTATTTATCTTCCCTTTCAGTAGTCCCTAATTTTCACATATTTGTGCTTCGTATTTCTCACACAAAACATCTAAAAAATAAGACCATCTTCACTAAAGATTCATTTCACTTACTGAATTAAAGAAATAACATTAATGCTGCTCTTACTTTTAATCAATGATGTGTGATAACCTGTTTTAGTGGCTAGTTCTGCTACTCAAGCAAGCAGAAGTAAATGATTCCCATTTTGCCTATCATTGTAAAAATGCAACATGGTTTTTAAAGTCTTTAACAGCAATATCCTAAAAGCCCACCAGATGTCAACCTCAGTTCATGAAAACAGGACATTTCCTACCTTGTAACACTCCATTCTTTCTATAATGAAACACGGGATTTGAAATTTTGAAAATGCCTATGCTTCTAAACTATATGTAGGAATTTTTTAAATTATTTTGTTTATTTATTATTGAGAGAGAATACCAGTGAGGGAAGGGCAGAGAGAGAAGGGGACAGAGAGAATCCCAAGTAGGCTCAGTGCCACCAGCACAGAGCCTTATGTGGGGCTCAATCTCAGGAACCCAGTCAGGAGATCATGACCTGAGCTGAAATCAAGAGTCAGACGCTTAACCAACTGAGCCACCCAGGCACCTATTGGAATTTTTAATTATATGGCACGTGTTATGTTTTTCAACATAAAAAGAAAAGTGTAACAGTAAGATGTAAAACAGCCCCAGAGACAGAAAGAGAGAGAAAAGTATATTCTACAAATTCTACATTTGCCTCTCAGGGTCTCTAGAAAACACCAAAACTGTATTTCTGACTCTTCTGACTTTACACCATTCTCCTCCATCTTCCTATACTATAACTCACATTTCCTTGACTTAAATGAATTAATACTATTATCTCACACAAGGCATGAAATCTAATTTTTGAAAATTAGTAAATAAATTAAAAACAATTTTTCTTTATGATTAAACAGTGCTGTCCATGGTATCCATTCCAAGGCTGACCATTAACTTAAATAAACTTGAAAATAATTCCCATTTATAAAACCATTGACTAATAAAGTTGATAATCTTCATTTACACTGGAACAAAAATGTCAGATACTCTGCATGGCTGTTCCAAAGTAGTTATTAAACCAAAAAAAAAAAAAAGAAAAGAAAAATTACTGATTTTTTCCCTACATTTTCAGCCTGGTGGTTTTTATGTGTATCAATTCTTTTGAGATTCACTGATCATCCAAGAATGGTATTTAATTTCTTTGATCAGTGCCCTACTGCCCATATTTTAACATCACTGAATTTTTGGTCCATTGCGTAGAAGAATTTCTCTACTAATAAAAATGCAACCCATTAAAGATTAACTTGCCCCCAGGACAGCCTCTCTAGAAACAAATTCCAAGCATTATAATCACCAATTTGCACTATGTAGACTTAAAGATAGATCATCTTATTTATCCTGATTTGAACTGGAATTCTACACATTATTTTAAGGCAATAATGGAAAGAAAAATGGCAAACCAAATTCACAATAATGAGAAATCCAACCAGACAAATACTAATTTAGAACTTTCCAAATGAAAAGTTTTACACCCAAGAATATCTAACAATATTCGAATACTTGTTGACTTACCAAACTTCCTATCTTGGTGTATATTTTACTTCTACAATATGAAATTGCACTACAGGTCAGAAATTATAACAGGTGCTGGAAATCTTTTGAATCCATGCTGTAATACTTACTATTAATAAAAATAAAAGCAGCTAATCTATATTAAGCTCTTATTTACCAACAGTGTGGCAAGTTTTTAGCTTATCAGGCATATCTCTTTTAATTCTCATAGTACCTACCGTAAAAGAAATACTAATTATCAGTCCCATTTAGAGATGAGCAAATTGAGACAAAGGCAAGCCCAGGAACTGTCCCAAGGTCTGTGGGATTCGAATCTAGGTTTGAGTTATTCTACTGCCCACTCTTGCTATAATCATCTGGTTTAAAACAAAGAGACACAGGTTTTGTTCAGAAAACCAGTCTTACTCCTTCAAACACAGTAGTTCTACATAATTTAACACTAGGAAGCATGCATCACAAAATGCCTTGGTACACTGTGCACTAGGTTCTATTGTCAAACGTGTTCAAAATTTACTTTCTTGGAATGCATAATCCACTTCTTGATGATTTCTAGGAAGCTAATCAAAGCGCTATGTTCAAGCATTAAAGAATTCTTTGGGGCTGAAATGTAAATATTTCATTATATACAGATTGTTGAATAAATATTAACTCTTTTAGGACTTTCTATAAAAGAAACTATCTCTGTGAAGCAATTTTAAACCATCTCATGTCAGAATATATCTACAAGGGGATAGCCTTCAAATTTAAGAAATATATCACCCATATTTCATTTTATTCAAAATGAAAAAATTAATTTATTCAAAAAAGAAACCCACTTCTAGCCAGGGTGGCTCAGTCACTTAAGCGACCAACACTCGATCTTGGCTCAGGTCATGATGCCAGGGTCACAGGATGGAGCCCAGAGTTTGGCTCTGCACAAAGCATGGAGCCTGCTTAAGATTCATTCTTTTTCGCTCTCTCTGCCACTCTCCCCTCCTCTCCCCCCACCCACCCTGCTCTTTCATTCTCTCAAAAAAAAAAAAAAAAAAAAAAAAAAAACAAAGAAAGCCACTTCTAAAGCTCAAGTCATACACGAGGGTTTCCTAGAAACTAACATCACTGTCACTACCTGTGTGAACAGGTAAGGAAGATACAGTATTTGATAAGATCCACCTTTCACATCATTCCACACTCATGTAGGAAACAAACTGGAAACTTGGTCAAAGGATGGGTATGTACTCTATCAGTTTGATCCAAACAATCTCACAATATTTTTACGAATAAACTTAATACTTTGTTTTACAATCAGAAACTAGGAAAAAGAACCAGGGAACAAATGAAATAAAATGTATTACTGAAATACAACTTTAATTTCCAAATCTACTATAATTTAATTTCTAAATCTGCAATACATTATCCATATTTGAACAGTTTATCACAGAAGTAACTCTCTAGAAAATTATATAATTTAAAGCGGGGACGGGGGAGAGAACAAGAGAGAAAGACACATTAAGCACTAGGGATGTTTATCAATAACAATAAGCAACAAGGGAGATGAGTTTGCAGTTCATCCACAATCGCCAGCCAAACACTCCTGCCCTTTGTTTCTACCCAGTTATTGTCTTGGAAAATATGTTGTTCTCTCTTAAAATAACCTGCTTAATTGTTTTAAAAGCCACTGGGGAGGCTAAAATCTCCAGGAAGGGCTAAAAATCTCCATGTTGTGATGCATTGACTGATAAAGTCAAAGTAGGTTATGCACAAAGCCACAAAAGATAGTTGGAAAGCTCCAATCCTCTAATGATATAAGGGTACTAGCCACTGAATGAACCCATCATACATCCTTAATCAAATTAATGCCTGGTCCTCTACAGAATCACAGTCATTCAAACTACTCTATTTTTCTGGAGAAGGGAAATGACCACATTGGTGGCTTTACAGGTAGGCTAGTAATTAACATTTTTAAGGAAGGTCAAAATGACCTTGGACATGTTAGCATTCACTCTGAGAAACCAACCATCCCATTAAAACTCACTATTTGTTTCCAGTCCGGTATGGTTAAAGCTATTGTGCCTGGGAAAGTCCCAGAGAAACTAGGTAATTAAACACACACACACACACACACACACACACACACACAAATTGTGTAAGACAGATACTCATAGTACAGGAAGATTTTCATGAACTGAGTGTAACTCAGGATCTGTTTTATAAGCCTGTCAGGAGGTGAACACACGGTGTCCTCCAACCCAGCAGCATTGAGCTGACACAATCCCCACACTCTGGCTGCTTACCCCCATCCAGGCCCCTCTTTACCGCCCCGTGGAGGGTGGAGGGGAGGGAACTCCTATCTTAAATTCTGACACGGGCAGCGTTTCCCAATAGCTAAACAAGGCCCCTCAGCTGGAGGAAGTGGATACTGACAAGAGGAGAAACAGAGAGGGGCTCAGAGGTAGAATTCAAGGCTATCAGCGAGTGGGGATAGAGTCACGCATACTCTGTGCGGTCCTAGTGGGTCCTGATGACACAGCCCGGGTGTCCGGACTAAAGTTGGCATCTCCAAAGTATCCAAGAACACAACTCGGGCGCGCCGGTACAAACTCGGCCTTTGGCTTTTCTGAAGCCGGGTCAAGTTAGCACAAGGCTCCCGGTGCCTGAAGACCGGAGAGGTGTGGAAGGGTGGAGAGTCCCGTGAGGTCTTCACTCCTTGGGTGTCCTGCAGTTCCGCGGGGGAGGGGACCGGGGAACTAAGTCGGCTGTCGCTGGAGTAGGGAGCTGGGCGCGGGACAGGGATGTCCGGGAAGGAGTACGGGCCCCGACGGGGAGTCGGAGAACGCGGGGGATGCCTACCTTGTAACATGGCCTCAAGTTTCTTCCTGTCCACGCGGAAGCGTTCCTCGCTCCACTCAGGACTATGCAAGGGCGCCCCGGCGACCAGGTCGTCCTCGGAACCTGGCATGGGCGAGTCAGTGCTGCGCTCGCTGTTGGAGCCCGGGTCCGACTGAGCCGCCTGATAGCCGGGCTCTCCCTGGGCGGCCATGGTGGGCGCGCGGCGCTCGGGCTCCGGCCGCCGCTCTGCCTGCGCCGCCGCCTCCGCTCGCCGGCCCGGCTCGACTGGCTCCCCGCGCCGCGGCGCTAGCTCGTCCCCC
>NW_024412404.1:507904-526903 GCF_014898765.1 Herpailurus yagouaroundi | reverse complement strand
CCCCACCCACTGTCACCTTCAAACTTGAGACTTGAAGCACCAGAGAAGAAACTTCCTTGCATGACGGATGCCTTTGGGACTCTATTTTGCATTCGCACTGATTTATCCCTGTTTGTTTTCTGACCAAAAGCATGGAATTCTTGTTTAACTCTTTTAGGGGGTGGGGGTTGGATGGGAAGGCAGTTTCTTACTGCGCCACAGAGGGAGAATTACTGGATTACACAAGGGGCAAGGTATACTTCAGGTCAATCGAAACTCATTAGGCTCAGTTGCCTAGGTAACAACAATTGACTGTGCTGTGTACTGTGGTGTACTGACAGATGAGGTAACTAAGACTGTGGCAAGTCAAGTGACATGACCAAGGTCACACAGCATCAAATAATGGAGCCAAGAATCAAACCCAGGTCCATGTACCTGACATATAATTTCCACAAAATCCCTACTTTATTAAGCAGAAAACCCTCCTGCTCAGAGTCCCTTGCTGAAGAACTGGCAGCAGATATACAGCTTAACTGCTTGATTGACTACCATGCTTTCCTTCTCTGAACGTATTAATTAGTATGCAAAGCACTGACTTAAACACGGAAAGAGGTTATCAAGGAGCCTTCAATCAGGGATGTTTAGCATCTTTTTCTGTCAAGAACTATTTTGGGGGAAACTGGAATGTGCTGGATTTTGTGTTAGGAGGAAAGAAGAGTTAACAAAAACAAACACCATCCCCAGGCTCCTGGAGTTGACATTCCAGGGAGAAAGACTGTTGACCAAAATAAATCATTCAGAAAAATATAAAATTGTACCTATATGAAGCATTACAAATAAGACATTCAAGATATGGGCAAAGCTGTAAAGGAATAATTGGATTCAATCAGAGAGGTCAGTGGAGGCTTCTCAGAGAAAGTGACCCTGGGACTAAACAGAAGTTTGAGAAGAAATTAACTGGGCAAGAAAGAGGAGAGTGGGGCCTTCCCTGCAAATGATTATTTGATCATCCTAACATCCCTGACTGTAGATATTGCAATTGTCCTTGTTTTCCAGTTGAGAAAACTGAGGCACGGGAGGTAAAATAATTTACCCAAGTTTACCCTACTAAGTAAGTTGTAAAATCAGGATTTGAACCCAGGAAGTCTCCCTTAAATATTAGACTTCAGGTGCTGTATGTTTAGCCACTAAACTATATTGGTTCTCAAAAGGATCAGCATAAGCAAAGGTCCTGTAGTTGGAGGAGACAGTGTACATTCCTCCATTGGACGACCTAAAAGAAAATCAGCAAAGCTGGCACAAGAAAACAAGGAATTAGATGGTGCTAGCTGAGGGACAAGAAGAGTAGAGTATGTAAGCCCTGTAGTTAAGTTTTGTCTTTATCCTTAGAACAGAAAGAAGCCATGTAGAGGCTTTAAGTAAAGCCTCTTAGGTAGCATTTTAAAAAGAAAACATGGCTGGCGCACCTGGGTGGCTCAGTCAGTTGAGCAACTGACTTCGGCTCAGGTCATGATCTCACAGTTCATGAGTTTGAGCCCCGCATAGGGCTCTGTGCTGACAGTTCAGAGCCTGGAGCCTGCTTCAGATTCTGTGTCTCCCTCTCTCTCTGCCCCTCCCCTGCTCATGCTCTGTCTCTCTCTCTGTCAAAAAATAAATAAACATTTAAAAAATTAAAAATAATAAAAAATAAAAATAAAAAGATGACATGGCTACAATATGCAGAGTAGATTGAGGAACAAGGACAGAAGTAGACCAATTAAGAGACTATCTAGGAAGTTTAGATAATAGATATTGGTAGCTTACCTAGTGTGGTGAAGGTGAGAAATCTGAGAGGATTTGAGAAATATTGTGATTGTAAATGTCACCAACTGATTGGTGATTGATTGGGCAAGAGGTGATGGAGAGAGAAATGTCAAGAATGACTGTCAAGTTTTGGCTAACATAATTGGAGAAAGATAGGTACCATTAGCTAAAATAGAAACACTGGAAAGGGATTGACTTCTCTGGAAGAAAGATGAAGTTGAATTGGGCATATTGAATTTGAGGTGCCACTGAGACCCCCAAGAAAATATATCAAGTAAGCAACTGGATATGTCCATAGTTCAGAAAAGAGATCTTGACTGGAGATAAAAATGTTTTATTTGTTTATAGGTTAGTAATTAACCATACGCATGGGTAAAACCGTCTAGGGAAAGAGAAGAATTAGAAAAAGGGAGAACCAAGGAAAGAGCCTTTCACAAATTCTAACATTTGTGATCAAGGATATGACAATGTAATAGAAAAGGAGCTAGAAGGAGTAGTAGTAAGAGGGGAAGGAGAAAATAAAAAATAAAGTTTTATCATGTAAGCCCATGTAAGCCATGATTATCATCATCATCACATCATCATCATAGGTCTGATGTCTGAGTTCCTTACAGAGAAAATGTGTCCTTCCATCATTTTGTCCTGGTGGGCACCCAGATTTTCCTGATACAGGTTAATAAGCTTTTAACTATGCACCTAGAAATTTAAACAAAAATTATTTTGTGATACACTTCAGATGATTATGTATCTAAAGAGTTACTGAGGACCATCATAAAAAGTCAAAATTCTAATGCTGGAATTAAAGGTAGCTGAAAGCTAAAAACATTCTTTTCTCAATTTACAGCTGAGGAGACAGATGCCTGGAGAAATGAGACAAATTGAATGGAATGCCATATTCCATGACAATAATCTGAAAACCTAGAAAATCATAAATATTGAACCTGAAAAATTACTAGGTCCAGTCCCTTTACTTGCAGGTCAAGAAATTGAGACCCAAAGAAAGAAAAATAAAGTTCTGCAAATATATGCTTAAATTTTATGAAAAACTGATTTTCAGCAAAGCATCATCCATAGAAACCATTCATTTCATCTTAAATTTTTTTCATTCTAACTTCTCACTCAAAACTTTTGGCTGAAAACCTACATAGCCATGTTATGGTGAATTATATTTTACAGATTAGTTTGCACTTAAGTGAACATTCTAAAATTATATAAATGTACTTTTGATGTCAAGATAAACGAGTAGCAGAGTATTAGATATTCTATTTTAATGCTTTGAGAATTGGTTCTAGGAGAAGCTTATTTGGAATAAACATAAATGATGTAATAAAGGAAGATTTGTATACCATGGATAAAGCCAATGTTTCTTCAGATTAATAATAATGCCTATCACATATTGCATATTTATGATTTGCTGAACACTGTTAACTATCTAATTTGGTTCTCACCACAATCCTATGAGACTGACACAACTATTATCTCCATTATAAATAAGATAATGACTAGGTCCTTGAGAGGATAACATTACTGAAGACCCTCTGTAGGGTATGGTTATGATTCAAAGACAAGGACCATCTGACAGAGATGGTGTTCTTAATCACACAGTGCTTTCTCACCAATCTGGGACTATCTGATTACATGTAGGTAACATAAAATATTAGAAGTGGAAGGAATCTAAGACTCATTGATGCTGGTAGTTTTCACATTTAAAACAATAGAAACCATCTTTCAAATAAACTCGAACACAGAAAGGCCTTACAGAAAACTAATAACAACAGAGTTGTTCGAGCTGAAAAAGGACAGAGGGTTCTCACTAGCTCAAACTTTTTCTTCCATAATTTTAGGGTTTTAAAGTCTCAGAAAACTACTGATCTCATTTGCTCTCTGTTAATCTTTTTTCCCCCAACACACACACATTTATACCTACGGACAAATGAAGCACATAGATCCAAAGTGACTTGCCCAAGTTCCATGACACAAAGCACAAGTCATGTTCAGGCTTTTATTGCTTTCTCATCAAAAGAGGAGCAATTTTGTGTTTTCCAGAAGTCAAGAGCAGAGAATATCTAGTTGCCAGAAGGCATCCGCGTGTTCTTTTACTATTTCAATAATACAGACTTCTGATAAAAAAAAAATTTGGAAAAGTAAAAATTTTCATGGAGGTTTCAATACCCCAATGCTGAAAAGTAATAGAGAAAACGTGAGTCATTGAAAAGAAAATAGAATGATTTGAATTGGAAGAAAGTTAAGCAGTAGGCAGAAGAATAGAAGGAAATTAACTTCCCCAGGCATTTACCTGAATTCTAACATTGCCCAACACTTCAATACTTAGCTTTGCCTAAGTGGAAAAAAAAAAGAAAGAAAAAGTTGATAGTACTATGTTGAAACTGCCACCCATGGAGATATTTCAGCCCCAGCCTCACAACTCCTGCAGTTGTCCAAGTTCCAAGGCACATGTTAATTGTGCTTTTGATCTACAGGATCAATATTTTACCCTGTCATCCAGGATACCTGGACTAACACTCACCTGTAAATTTATTCTCATGACTCCCTGGGATTGAGGAAGATGGAGTGTTTTGCAAAAAAACAACAATATAAGCATGTGCATAATTGTATCTTCCTGCACTTTTTTTTTTTTTTTGATGGGCTGAAAGTCTGCTGGAAATGTGACTTTTAGCTCCATCCAGAAATGAAGTCTATGAAGCTACAAAAACATCCAACCTCAGGGATGTGAGAACTGGCTCTGCTTCTAACACTACATTCAGTTACAAAGTAAATTCCACCCATGCCACTTATATGCTAAAGCTCACCATCAAATGAGAAAAGAAACATTCCAGAAATGCAGGCCAATAGAACATTGAAAGTGACCCTTCTTAGGCAGCTAAGAAGGGTTCATAGGCAGGCAAGAAGTGTTCATAGCAGGAAAAGTGTGGGGCATCAAAGGAAGGACCAGGCTGCTAAATCTGCAGAAATGTCAATGGGCAAATACATGGCACATGCTCCACCACACCCTCAACCTCCTCCCATGGCTGACATTACTGGTTGAACACAACCCCGTTCCACTCCAGCTCAGGAAATAACTTCTCAATGAACAGTCTGAAGAGCCAAGACAAATCATTTGGAGTTGGCTCTCAGTATGAAATTTCATTGCCATGTTGGATTCAGTGCTGTGGTTAAGGGATTGGAAGATGGACACAGGCTGTTGATCCCTCTTTCAGGGGAGGTGAGCCTAAGAGCAAAGGAAATAAATATCCTACTCATTATTTGTCAGCTGTTCCCTTATGGATCCCTATGTTTTGGTACAGCAAAAATTA
Source organism: Herpailurus yagouaroundi (assembly GCF_014898765.1). Lineage (NCBI taxonomy): Eukaryota > Metazoa > Chordata > Mammalia > Carnivora > Felidae > Herpailurus > Herpailurus yagouaroundi. Next base: position 521,807 of record NW_024412404.1, on the reverse strand, counting down.
ATGGGAATCACACTGAATCTACTCCACGTTCAGAATGTGGTAGTGAGCTATGACCATGTAGAACTATCAGCATGGACCTGCTCACAGCCCTAAACTGGATTTTCATCTGTAAAAATTAGGACCAGGTTGATTTGGATTATGTGAATTTTCAGGTTCCTTCTAACTATAAATTTCCATGACTTAAAGGAAATACTCACTTATTACTCAGTTCAGGAACAAGCAGTTTCCAGTTAGAACAGTGTCTTTCAAGGGTGCCTAGGTGGCTCAGCCAGTTAAGCATCCAACTTCTGCTCAGGTCATGATCTCAGGGTCTGTGGGTTTGAGCCCTGCATCAGGCTCTGTGCTCTCAGTTCAGAACCTGGAGCTTGCTTTGGATTCTGTGTCTCCCTCTCTCTCTCTCTGCCCCTCCCCACTCATGCTCTGTCTCTCAAAAAAGGAATGTTAAAAAAAAAAAAAAAGAAAAGATTCTGAATAAATTGTTAAAAAAAAGTTTCTTTCAAAGAAGAATGAATAGAATCAAAGAACTGTAACATTGTCAAATTCAGTGTAGTAGAAATAGTGTCTTATAAAGGTACAGATTGGGGTGCCTGGGTGGCGCAGTCGGTTAAGCATCTGACTTCAGCCAGGTCACAATCTCACAGTCTGTGAGTTCGAGCCCCGCGTCAGGCTCTGGGCTGATGGCTCAGAGCCTGGAGCCTGTTTCCAATTCTGTGTCTCCCTCTCTCTCTGCCCCTCCCCTGTTCATGCTCTGTCTCTGTCTCAAAAATAAATAAACGTTGAAAAAAAATTTAAAAATAAAATAAAATAAAATAAAATAAAGGTACAGATTAATCAAAGTCAGTGTCACATACAGGTGAACAGACTGTTCACTGAAATCAGATCCCCTGGGTTCCAAGAGAACAGGGACATTTATTACTTGTATGACCTTTATGTTAGTTATCTCTTTTCATGTAACAGATTACTCCAAAATTAACGTTTGAAAACAACAAACATTATCTGTGGATTTCTGTGGGTCAGGAATCCAAGTACAACCTATCCAGATGCCTCTGGCTCCAAATCTTTCACAATACTACAATCAGGTTGTCAGCTGCAGTTGTGGTCTCTTTCAAAGGCTCAATCGAGGGATGATCCACTTCCAAGTCATTCACATGGCTGTTAGCAGGTTCCAGTTCCTCAATGGCTATTGGGTGAAGGACCACAGTTCCTTGCTGACTGTTGGTTAGAGGTCTCCCTCAATTCCTTCCACATGGGCCTCTCCTAGGGCAAAACATAACATGGCAGCTGGCTTCCATCAGAATGAACAAACAAAAAAGCGAAAGGAAGAGAGAGAGTACCCAAGCCAGAATTTTTTTTTTGGGGGGGGGGTGGCTAATCTCAGAAGTGACATAACATCACATTTTCCACAGTCTATTCATTAGAGGCAAGTCACTTGGTCCAGCCCACATGTCAGGAAAAAGGATTATACAAGGACATGATTACCAAGAGAGAAGGGTCATTAGTGCTATTTTAGAAGTTGCCTATCCCAACCTGGAACCAACTATTTTAACTCTCTAGACCTCAGTTATTCTTTATTTAAAATGGGCATAAAGTAGCTACATCCAAAGATAGTTGTAAAGATTATGAACATGTTATAAAGCATTTAATCCATTCAGTACATGGGATGTAGTAAGTACTCAATAAATAATGGATATTAGTTTTCATAATTGTTTTGTATATACCTAGAGAAATCGAGACATTACCTTGAAAAAGGAAGACATGTTCATATACGTGAAAAAGATAAATAAAGGAAGATTGAGGTGGGATTAGAAGTGCATTTTCTGAAACTCTTTGAATCCTCCCCCTCCAAAAACACTCCAGACATAACAACTAGTTAGCAAACCCAAAAACCCGCAAAGAATGTATACAAGAAAAATAGATGACTACATATCCCCACAAACCTCAGAATAGAGGCTAATGGGAACAGTATCAGAAAAACTCCAAAACTTCCATCAAGTACTCCTTGGAAAGCAAAAAATCTAATCTGAACCTAGCTAAACCTAAGCAGGAGCCCTGCAGGATCAAATTTGTAGTTCAGGGCATGAGAATGACTGGTGCTGAACTCTCAAAACTAAGAAACCAAAGCTCTCCTCATATTTTGAGTAGAAACTCCTGGAAATAGGATCAGATTAAGTAGGACAGAGAAATAGTGACCAAGAGAAAATGTCAGGATATAAGTGAAGAAATAAACAGAAGAGGTAAACCTTAGAAGTATGGGGCCACATATTTCTTATCACTTTGCTAAGGAAATCTACTTGCATTTAAAAATGAGCAACAGAAAATGACACAGGCTAAATTATGGGGAAAAAAAAGAGGTCAAATAATGTAGAAGATATCCCTAGAGATCGTGAAATCATGCCAGGAAGACATGCACTCCAACTTAAAATTTCAAAACAAGCAAAAACAAATGTTTTAAATAATAGAAACTATAAAAGAAGAAATAACTCGAATTGAAAAAAAACTTTAATATGAATAGTGAAAGGGGAGATTTAAAAAAGAGGATGGGGCACCTGGGTGGCTCGGTCGGTTAAGCATCCGACTTTGGCTCAGGTCATGATCTCACGGTCTGTGAGTTCGAGCCCCGCGTCGGGCTCTGTGCTGACAGCTCAGAGTCTGGAGCCTGTTTCGGATTCTGTGTCTCCCTCTCTCTGACCCTCCCCTGTTCATGCTCTGTCTCTCTCTGTCTCAAAAATAAATAAACGTTAAAAAAAATTTAAAAAAAATAAAATAAAATAAAAAAAAAATAAAAAAGAGGATAAGGAACTCAGGAAAAAAGTAAACATGTTTAAGTAAGAAATTAACATTATGTTAGAAAATACTGAGGTGCAAGCAAACATGGTGGAAAATACCTGAAGAGAAATAGAAAATGGAAGGATAAAAACATTTTAAGGCAAAAAGTAATTTTAAAAACATTTTTAAGACATTTGAGAGAAAGTAATAGCGATAGAATATAAGGAAGGGGACTTCTATCTAATAGGAGTCGCTGAAGAAGAAAATCACAGCAATGGGGCAGAACAAACACTAAAAACTTTACTAAGAAAACTTTCATGATATAAAGGATGGCATAAATCTACATTTTTTAATATGAACTTTATTGTCAAATTGGTTTCCATACAACACCCAGCGCTGATCCCAATAGGTGCCTTCCTCAATGCCCATTACCCACCCTCCCATTCCTCCAACCCTCCATCAATCCTCAGTTTATTCTCAGTCTTTAAGAGTATCTTATGGTTTGCCTCCCTCCCTAACTTTTTTTGCCCTTCCCCTCCGCCATGGTCTTCTGTTAAGTTTCTCAGGATCCACATAAAAGTGAAAACATATGTTATCTGTCTTTCTCTGTATGACTTATTTCACTTAGCATAACACTCTCCAGTTCCATCCACGTTGCTACAAAAGGCCAGATTTAATTCTTTCTCATTGCCAAGTAGTATTCCATTGTGTATATAAACCACAATTTCTTTATCCATTCATCAGTTGATGGACATTTAGGATCTTTCCATCATTTGGCTATTGTTGAAAGTGCTGCTATAAACATTGAAGTACAAGTGCCCCTAAGCATCGGCACTCCTGTATCCCTTGGGTAAATTCCTAGTAGTGCTGTTGCTGGGTCATAGGGTAGATTTATTTTTAAGTTTTTGAGGAACCTCCACACTGTTTTCCAGAGCAGCTGCACCAGTTTGCATTCCCACTAACAGTGCAAGAGGGTTCCTGTTTCTCCACATCCTTGCCAGCATCTATAGTCTCCTGATTTGTTCATTTTAGCCACTCTGACCGATGTGAGGTGATACCTCAGTGTGGTTTTGATTTGTATTTCCCTGGTGAGGAGTGATGTTGAGCATCTTTTCATGTGCTTGTTGGCCATCTGGATGTCTTCTTTAGAGAAGTATCTATTCATGTCTTCTGCCCATTTCTTCACTGGATTATTCGTTTTTTGGGCGTGGAGTTTGGTGACTTCTTTATAGATTTTTGGATACTAGCCCTTTCTCTGATATGTCATTTGTAACTATCTTTTCCCATTCCATCAGTTGTCTTTTAGTTTTGTGGTTTCCCGTGCAGTGCAGAAGATTTTTATCTTGACGAGATCCCAATAGTTCACTTTTGCTTTTATCCCCTGCCTTTGGGGATGTGTCAAGCAAGGAATTGCTGCCGCTGAGGTCAGAGAGGTTTTTTCCTACTTTCTCCACTGGGTTTTGATGGTTTCCTGTCTCACAGTCAGGTCCATTATCCACTTTGAGTTTATTTTTGTGAATGGTGTAAGAAAGTGGTCTAGTTTCATCCTTCTGCAGGTTGCTGTTCAGTTCTCCCAGCACCATTTGTTAAAAACACTGTCTTTTTTCCATTGGATATTCTTTCCTGCTTTGTCAAAGATTAGCTGGCCATACGTTTGTGGGTCTAATTCTGGGGTTACTATTCTGTTCCACTGGTCTATGTGTCTGTTTTTGTGCCAATACCATGCTGTCTTGATGATGACAGCTTTGTAGTAGAGGCTAAAGTCTGGGATTGTGATGCCTCCTGCTTTGGTCGTCTTCTTCAAAACTACTTTGGCTATTCGGGGTCTTTTGTGGTTCCATACAAATTTTAGAATTGCTTATTCTAGCTTCGGGAAGAATGCTGGTGCAATTTTGATTGGGATTGCAATCAATGTGTAGAAAGCTTTGGGTAGTATTGACATTTTAACAATATTTATTTTTCTAATCCATGAGCACGGAATGTTTTTCCATTTCTTTGTATCTTCTTCAATTTCTTTCATAAGCTTTCTATAGTTTTCAGCATACAGATCTTTTACATCTTTGGTTAGGTTTATTCCTGGGTACTTTACGCTTCTTGGTGCAATTGTGAATGGGATCAGTTTCTTTATTTGTCTTTTTGTTGCTTCATTATTAGCGTGTAACAAAGCAACTGATTTCTGTACACTGATTTTATATACTGCGACTTTGCTGAATGCACGTATCAGTTCTAGCAGACTTTTGGTGGAGTCTATTGGGTTTTCCATGTATAATATTGTGTCATCTGCAAAAAGTGAAAGCTCGACTCCATCCTTGCCAATTTTGATGCCTTTGATTTCCTTTTGTTGTCTGATCGCTGATGCTAGAACTTCCAACACCATGTTAAACAACAGCAGTGAGAGTGGTCATCCCTGTCGTGTGCCTGATCTCAAGGGGGAAGCTCTCAGGTTTTCCCCATTGAGGATGATATTAGCTGTGGGCTTTTCATAAATGGCTTTTATGATGTTTATGTTCCTTCTATCCCGACTTTCTCAAGGGTTTTTATTCACAAAGGATGCTGAATTTTGTCAAATGCTTTTTCTGCATTGATTGATAGGATCATATGGTTCTTTTCTTTTCTTTTTTTAATGTGATGCATCACACTGATTGATTTGAGAATGGTGAACCAGCCCTGCAGCCCAGGAATGACTCCCACTTGATCATAGTGAATACTTCCTTTTACATGCTCTTGAATTCGATTTGCTAGTATCTTGTTGAGAATATTTGCATCCATATTCATCAGGGATATTGGCCTATAGTTCTCTTTTTTTGCTGGGTCTCTGTCTGGTTTGGGAATCAAAGTAACGCTGGCTTCGTAGAGTGAGTCTGGAAGTTTTCCTTCCCTTTCTATTTTTTGGAACAGCTTGAGAAGGATAGGTGTTATCTCTGCTTTCAATGTCTGGTAGAATTCCCCTGGGAAGCCATCTGGTCCTGGACTCTCATTTCTTGGGAGTTTTTTGATAACTGATTCAATTTCTTTGCTGGTTATGGGTCTGTTCAAGTTTTCTATTTCTTCCTGTTTGAGTTTTGGGAGTGTGTGGGTGCTTAGGAATTTGTCCATTTCTTCCAGGTTGTCCAGTTTGTTGGCATATAATTTTTCATAGTATTCCCTGATAACTGCTTGTATTTCTGAGGGATTGGTTGTAATAATTCCATTTTCATTCATGATTTTATCTATTTGGATCCTCTCCCTTTTCTTTTTGAGAAACCTGGCTAGAGGTTTATCAATTTTATTTTTCCCATAAAAAAACAACTCTTGGTTTCATTGGTCGACTCTCCAGTTTTTTTTAGATTCTAAATTGTTTATTTCTGCTCTGATCTTTACTATTTCTCTTCTTCTGCTAGGTTTGGGGTGTCTTTGCTGTTCTGCTTCTAGTTCCTTTAGGTGTGCTGTCTGATTTTGTATTTGGGATTTTTCTTGTTTCTTGAGATAGGCCTGGATTGCAATGTATTTTCCTCTCAGGACTGCCTTCACTGCGTCCCAAAGCATTGGATTGTTGTATTTTCATTTTCGTTTGTTTCCATATATTTTTTAATTTCTTCTCTAATTGCCTGGTTGACGCACTCATTCTTTAGTAGGGTGTTCTTTAACCTCCATGCTTTTGAAGGTTTTCCAGACTTTTCCTGTGGTTGATTTCAAGCTTCACAGCATTGTGGTCTGAAAGTGTGCATGGTATGATCTCAATTGTTTTATACTCACGTAGGGCTGTTTTGTGCCCCGGTATGTGATCTATCTTGGAGAATGTTCCGTGTGCACTCGAGAAGAAAGTATATTCTGTTGCTTTAGGATGCAGAGTTCTAAACATATCTGCCAAGTCCATCTGATCCACTGCATCATTCAGGGTCCTTGTTGCTTTATTGATCCTGTGACTAGATGCTCGAGCCATTGCTGTAAGTGGAGTATTAAAGTCCCCTGCAATTACCACAGTCTTATCAATAAGGCTGCTTATGTTTGTGATTGTTTTATATATTTGGGGCTCCTGTATTTGGCGCATAGACATGTATAATTGTTAGCTCTTCCTGATAGACAGACCCTGTAATTATTATATAATGTCCTTCTTCATCCCTTGGTATACAGCCTTTAATTTAAAGTCTAGTTTGTCTGATGTAAGTATGGCTACTCCAGCTTCCTTTTGACTTCCAGTAGCATGGTAGGTAGTTCTCCATCCCCTCACTTTCTTTTTTTTTTTTTTTAATTTTTTTTTCAACATTTATTTATTTTTGGGACAGAGAGAGACAGAGCATGAACGGGGGAGGGGCAGAGAGAGAGGGAGACACAGAATCGGAAGCAGGCTCCAGGCTCCGAGCCATCAGCCCAGAGCCCCACGCGGGGCTCGAACTCACGGACCGCGAGAACGTGACCTGGCTGAAGTCGGACGCTCAACCGACTGCGCCACCCAGGCGCCCCTCCATCCCCTCACTTTCAATCTGAAGGTGTCCTCAGCTCTAAAATGAGTCTCTTGTAGACAGAAAAATAGATGGGTCTTGTTTTTTTTATCCATCCTGATACCCTATGTCTTTTGGTTGGAGCAATTAGCCCATTTACATTCAGTGTTATTACTGAAAGATATGGGTTTAGAGTCAATGTGATGTCTGTAGGTTTCATGCTTGTAGTGATGTCTCTGGTACTTTGTGGGCCTTGCAACATTTCACTCACAGAATCCCCCTTAGGATCTCTTGTAGGGCTGGTTTAGTGGTGATGAGTTCCTTCAGTTTTTGTTTGTTTGGGAAGACCTTTATCTCTCTTTCTATTCTGAATGACAGACTTGCTGGATAAAGGATTCTCGGCTACATATTTTTTCTATTCATCACGTTGAAGATTTTCTGCCATTCCTTTCTGGCCTGCCAAGCTTCAGTAGATAGGTCTGCCACTAGTCTTATGGGTCTCCCTCTATATGTTAGAGCGTGTTTATCCCTAGCTGCTTTCAGAATTTTCTCTTTATCCTTGTGTTTTGCCAGTTTCACTATGATATGTCATGCAGAAGATTGATTCAGGTTACGTCTGAAGGGAGTTCTCTGTGCCTCTTGGATTTCAATGCCTTTTTCCCTAACCCTAACCCAGATCAGGGACCTTCTCAGCTATGATTTGTTCAAGTACACCTTCAGCCTCTTTTCTCTTCTTCTTCTTCTGGAATTCCTATGATACGGATATTGTTCCGTTTGATTTCATCACTTAGTTCTCTAATTCTCCCCTCATACTCCTGGATTTTTTTATCTCTCTTTTTCTCAGCTTCCTCTTTTTCCATAGTTTTATCTTCTAATTCACCTATTCTCTCCTCTGCCTCTTCAGTCTGAGCTGTGGTCGCCTCCATTTTATTTTGCACCTCATTTATAGCATTGTTTAGCTCCTCATGACTATTTCTTAGTCCCTTGATCTCTGTAGCAATAGACTCTCTGCTGTCCTCTATGCGTTTTTCAAGCCCAGCGATTAATTTTATGATTATTATTCTAAATTCTTGTTCCATTATATTGCTTAAATCGGTTTTGATCAATTCGCTAGCTGTTGCTACTTCCTAGAATTTCTTTTGAGGAGAATTCTTCCACTTCATCATTTTGGGTAGTCCCTGTGGTAGCTCCAAACTGCAGGGCACTTCCCCTGTGCTGTCTGGAACAACTTGTGTTGGTGGGCGGGGCCGCAGTCAGACTCAATGTCTGTCCCCAGCCCACTGCTGGGGCCACAGTCAGGCTGGTGTGTACCTTTTCTTCCTCTTTCCCAGGGGCATGACTCACTGTGGAGTGGTGTGGCCCCTGTCTGGGCTACTTGCACACTGCCAGGCTTGTGGTGCTGCTCTGATGGGATCTGGCCAAGGGCGTATTAGCCAGGGTGGATCCACAAGGTGCACAGAGGTGGGAGGGACAGGCTTAGCTCACTTTGCCATTGGTGGTCCCCTTTGGGAAGTGCCCTGCAGCACCAGGAGGGAGATAGGCCCGTGGGAGGAATGGATCCATGGAAGCACAGCATTGGGTGTTTGCCTGATGCAAGCAAGTTCAATGACGGGAACTGGTTCCCTTTGGAATTTCAGCTGGGGGATGGGAGAGGGAAATGGCACTTGCCAGCACCTTTGTTCTCCGGCCAAGCTGAGCTCTGTCCTTCCGGGTCTCAATTACTCTCCCTTCCAGCATCCTCTCACCCTCCACGCTCAGGGCTGTGACTTTTAACTTTCCAGATGTTAAGTCCTACTGGCGGTCAGAACTCATGGAGTCCGGCCCCTCCGCTTTGCAAGTCAGACTTCGGGGGCTCTGCCTTACTGGGTGGGCTAACCCTCCACTGCCCCAGCTCCCTCCTGCCAGTCTGTGTAGCATGCACCATCTCTGCCCTTCTTACCCTCTTCGTGGACCTCCTGTATATGCTTGGCTCCAGAAATTCCATTCTTCTAGTCTTCTGGTGGTTTTCTGGGTTATTTAGGCAGATTTGGGTGGAATCTAAGTGATCAGCAGGATGAGTTGAGCCCAGCATCCTCCTACACCACCATCTTCCCAATCTGTCCTAAATCTACATATTTTAAAGAAATTTCTTGAACCTAGTAAAATCAACCTGTAATAGCCAATGCTGAGACACATTCTAGTAAAAGGTATTAGATTTTAAGTAAAAAAAAAGAAAATCCTATGGACTACCAGACAAAAGAACCTATTCATTTATAAGAAATAATAATACAATTGTCATTAGACTGTTCAGCAGCAACACTTTATGCCACAAAAGTACTCAAGAAGAGAAAAGTTAAGGTATTCCAGAAAAAAAAAATAAGAAAAGTCCCACATCAGGGATTTTATATAGAGCTAAACTTATTTACTAGTATAAAAAGGCTACAGGTAAACTGTTATGAATATACTTAGGAACTATTGCTCCCATGAGCCCTTCTTACAGAATCTTCTAAAGAATCTACTTTAAGCTTTCAGCATACAAAATGATATGGGAGATATCCAACATAAGGACCTAACATTAAATATATATTACCTATAGAGCTAAGTCTAAATGATGGTCATAAAGGAGATAGTATAGTATGTAATGTCTATACATACTGACAATGTAGACACAATACAAACGAAAGAAAGGAGGAAGAATCAGGAGAGTGTATGAATAATAGAAAAACCAGTTGGTTAAGCATCCAACTTCATCTCAGATCATGATCTATCGATCTGTGAGTTCAAGCCCCATGTCTGGCTCTGTGCTGACAGCTCAGATCCTGGAGCCTGCTTCAAATTCTCTGTCTCCCTCCCTCTCCACCACTCTTCCACTCGTTCTCTCTCTCTCTCTGTCAAAAATAAATAAACATTTAAAAAAATTTTTTTAAAGGAAAAATAGAAAAACCTGAAGAAAAAGAAAGGGAACACATCACCAACAAGGCCATACACAATCATCACCCTCATGTTTATAGACATTAAGTTAGGGAAGTCATCCTTCTTTAACCGAAATCACTGATAAGAATGTCTATAGGAACTGTTCCAAGAATTTTGCCTGCCAATAGGCCTGTATTATGCACTATGAAAAATAAATTTAGATATTAAAAATTTTAGAAGGAAGAAATTTCTATGATTTTTCTTAAAATATAGTACAAGGGCATCTGTATTAGAATCACTTGGTGTGCTTATTTTAAAAATGCAAACTTATGGAACTTTTCCCAAACCAATTGAATCTGAATCTCACAGTGAAAGATGAAGGGAGAGTACTTGAAAATCTACATATTAACATGTTTTCCAGAAGGCCCAAAAGTCCTTTCAAAATCACTACTCTGAAGTCTTACTCCAAAAACCAATCTCTATGTCCAGGTATAATCCTTTCCTCTAAAGCCCGGTCTTGCTGGCTGGAGATCAAATTGCAATGGAATATAGTCAGTACCTGCAATATGTCTTTCACTGAAGTTATAAGGTATCCAATTATGTATTCCTTTTTTTAATAAAAAGAAATGAGGGGCACCTGGCTGGCTCAGTCGGTAGAGCCTGTGACTCTTGGTCCAAGGGTTATGAGTCTGAGCCCCACAGTGGGTGTAGAGATTACTTACATAAATCTTTAAAAAGAGAGAGAATTTAAACCTTTTGATGATATTTTTCCTTATGAAAATCACTAGAAAACTCCCAGACCTATCCTTCAATCCATGCTTAAAGACACTGTTCAAAAATCCAAACTACACAAACCCCACGTATTTGTAATTGAATTTCTCTTCAAATGTTTCAGTTACTGCCATATTTTAACTCCAGCTAAATTTTACCATCAGTTATACAGCTCAATATTCTCTGATTATAGCACATACTACGTGAAAACAAACGGAGTCTGTATTTAATTTCTACATTAAAATTGCTGTTGTACAGTATAATTTGTATTTTATAAGGCCAAAGGAAAAATGGCTAAAATAACATTCATTCAAAGGGGACATGTGATTAGCTAAGCTGAATATGAAATAGTGTATTATGAGAGCTCAAGGTCAGATATACAAAAGCTTAGCTTATCTTTGGCTACTTCTTTCAATGCCAACAAATTCAATACAGAAATTTCTCAAACAATTTAAAAAACTTGCTCTTCTTGGTAAAGATTTTTATATTTCTGAATTCTTTCTTCTTCCTTTTGGCCCTGATACCACTGTGGTTTTCTTCTAACTCTTTCACCAGTAAAGTATCTCTGACATTTCCACATACAATATCTGATCACAAAGTAAAAAGAAGAATCAATTAAAGCTATTTACCTTTATGTTCACTATCTACTTGATTTATTCTCAAAAAGTCACTCCTCAGTGGAGGCTTTCCTGACCATCCCCAACCCAAAGACAGAATTGACCACTCCTCTAATGTCTTCATGGCGCTGCCTACCTGAGTGTATCATGGTATGTCTGATAATTCAGTTGCTGCACACATATCTATCTTCATCTATTAGGTCACAAGTCCCTTAAGTGCAGGGTCTCTTTATCTTCATATCTCCAGCACTTAAAGTTGCACTGAAGGTATTAAATAAAGTAAATGAGTTAATGTTCTACTTTCCAACAAAAATGAATAAAAAATTAAAAAGATAAAATAACCAAGAGTGCTGCTCAAGCACAAAGTAACATAAGATTTCTTTCTTGCCTTATTTTCAAGTTGCTGGCTGTTTTCATGGACTTTAAAAGGAAAGGTACCTCATGGAAGAAATAAAATAACAAGTAGAATAACAAGTAGATAAAAAGGAATAGCCTTTGGTATATGGTGCCTATTAAACTTTTTGGCCATTTACTACTAGCTTGATGTTGTTTTCTAAATATGTATGGTAGAATGCAGTGCTGGGCTAAACCTTGAAATTTTCAAGTCCAAATAATACAAACTTTCCCCTAATTTATTTAAAAATATTAAATTGATATATGAATTTCTTCACTAAGTTTTTCTACCAAAAATGTTTTTAAAATTATTTTGGAAACTACTGCTATGGGTTTATTAACAATCAATTAGATTTACTTACTAAGCATAGATTAGTGGAGAACTCCATTACCATGAACTTATGTTTACTTAGACAATTTGTCTATTTCATAGTCTTCTTTGCTTGTGGCTGTGAATAATTCATAACCAGAGAAACTGGAATGTCCAGATCTGCTTTAGCACCCTGTGACTACAAAATGGGAATCCCATTTACATCCGAGTACTCTCTGTTCTGGATTAACCTATTTTCTCTCAGCTACAAACCTACCTTTTTCTATTCTACTCCAGGAAGCTGGGACCTGGGCTCTGCAAATGCCATTCTCTTTTGAGAGAGCACTTCCTTTTAGGTTCTGTAAATGGAAGCAATAGAGTGAGACAAGAAACCTGAAGGAAGAAGAGATTTTCTCTTTCCCTCGTGCCCCTTGTTCCTGTCATTGCTGCCTCAGCAATATCGTTTTGCCCTAGTATCAAAGTGTAGTTCTAGATAAAGTATTTTGGAGAGAGAGGGAAGATGGTGGCATAGGAGGACGCTGGGCTCACCGCACGTCCTGCTGATCACTTAGATTCCACCTACACCTGCCTAAATAACCCAGAAAACCACCAGAGGATAAGCAGAACGGAGTCGCCGGAGCCAAGCGCAGACGAGAGGCCCACGGAAGAGGGTAGGAAGGGCAGTGAGGCGGTACGCGCTCCACGGACTGGCGGGATGGAGCCAGGGCAGAGGGGCGGCTCGCTGGCCAAGCAGAGCCCCCGAGTCTGGCTTGCAAAAAGCGGAGGAGCCTGACGGACTGTGTTCCGACAGCAAGCACGACTTAGCGTCTGGGAGGTCATATTAACAGCTCTACTCAGAAAGCGGGAAGGCTGGAGGACAAAGGGAAGGAGAGCTGCTGAGCCCCCAGACGACAGAGCTCAGTTTGGTGAGGAACAAAGGCGCTCGCCAGCGCCATCTCCCCCGCCCATCCCCCAGCCAAAATCCCAAAGAGAACCAGTTCCTGCCAGGGAACTTGCTCGCTCCACGCAAACACCCAACTCTGTGCTTCTGCGGAGCCAAACCTCTGGCAGCGGATCTGACTCCCTCCTGCTGCCACAGGGCCCCTCCTGAAGTGGATCACCTAAGGAGAAGCAAGCTAAGCCTGCCCCTCCTGCCCCTGTGCACCTTGCCTACCCACCCCAGCTAAGACGCCAGATCCCCAGCATCACAAGCCTGGCAGTGTGCAAGTAGCCCAGACAGGCCACCCCACCCCACAGTGAATCCCGCCCCTAGGAGAGGGCAAGAGAAGGCACGCACCAGTCTGACTGTGGCCCCAGCGGTGGGCTGGGGGCAGACATCAGGTCTGACTGCGGCTCCGCCCACCAACTCCAGTTATACACCACAGCACAGGGGAAGTGCCCTGCAGGTCCTCACCACGCCAGGGACTATCCCAAATGACCAAGCGGAAGAATTCCCCTCAGAAGAATCTCCAGGAAAAAACAACAGCTAATGAGCTGATCAAAAAGGATTTAAATAATATAACAGAAAGTGAATTTAGAATAATAGTCATAAAATTAATCGCTGGGCTTGAAAACAGTATAGCTGACAGCAGAGAATCTCTTGCTACAGAGATCAAGGGACTAAGGAACAGTCACGAGGAGTTGAAAAGTGCTTTAAACGAAATGCATAACAAAATGGAAACCACCACGGCTCGGATTGAAGAGGCAGAGGAGAGAATAGGTGAACTAGAAGA
>NW_024412404.1:423445-497904 GCF_014898765.1 Herpailurus yagouaroundi | reverse complement strand
CTCTGGAAAGCAGTGTGGAGGTTCCTCAGAAAATTAAAAATAGACCTACCCTATGACCCAGCAATAGCACTGCTAGGAATTTATCCAAGGGACACAGGAGTACTGATGCATAGGGGCACTTGTACCCCAATGTTCATAGCAGCACTCTCAACAATAGCCAAATTATGGAAAGAGCCTAAATGTCCATCAACTGATGAATGGATAAAGAAATTGTGGTTTATATACACTATGGAATACTACGTGGCAATGAAAAAAAATGAAATATGGCCTTTTGTAGCAACGTGGATGGAACTGGAGAGTGTGATGCTAAGTGAAATAAGCCATACAGAGAAAGACAGATACCATATGGTTTCACTCTTATGTGGATCCTGAGAAACTTAACAGGAACCCATGGGGGAGTGGAAGGAAAAAAAAAAAAAAAGAGGTTAGAGTGGGAGAGAGCCAAAGCATAAGAGACTGTTGAGAACTGAGAACAAACTAAGGGTTGATGGGGGGTGGGAGAGAAGAGAGGGTGGGTGATGGGTATTGAGGAGGGCACCTTTTGGGATGAGCACTGGGTGTTGTATGGAAACCAATTTGACAATAAATTTCATATATAAATAAAAAAAATAAAATAAAGAAAAAAATAAAAATAAAATAAAAATAAAAAAGATTCTTGGGTAAAAAAAAAATAAAATAAATTATTTTAAGAGTATTTTTCCTGAAAAAAAAAAAAAACAAACACAAAGTGTAGTTCTAGTTTTGATCTTCTTCCATTAGTGCTGGGACCAGCCTTATACTCAGAGATACCACCAGCAAGTGGTGGCATCCCCTCTATAGAGGTCTTATTCCCAGCTTTCAGGGACTCTCCAAGCTTGCAGGTTTTGCTAATCTAACTCTTCCCTATGTTCTCCCAGGCACAGGGAGAAACACTTCCTCACCTGCTAAAGCCGTTTATTTGGACATTATAGATGGTCACATATCAATCTAATAGCACAATCCATTGTGAGTAATGTAATGTCCCAGGTCCCACTTATCCGTGTCCACTTTTCACAAAACTGTTTTGAAGATATCTCAGTGCTAATGTCTATGCTAAGTTTATAGTAACTGGATGCGTCCAAAGCCATCAATACTCCTTGACCTTCTGGATCCTATACATAAGTAGGAAATGCCAAAATTTCCAAACAGTGACATGGAAACATGTCTATACCATATACTATTAGGTTTAAAAAACAGCTTGAAGAATCTTTAAGCTTTAAGATATTAATGGCATCATGTTATAAATACATGCTATGGAGAGCTTGAAAAGATGGTGGAGTAGGAGGACACTAATCTCACTCTGCCTAATGTTTACAACTAGATAGTACTCATATCTGAGTAATTAAACCAGAGAGCATTTGGAAGAATGGCATAACAAGCTACACAAATAAGTGTAGAGAAGAAGATGAATGCAAAAGAAAATTGAGGAATATCTGTAGAAATAAGTAAAGAGAAGCACAGAATAAAAAGATGTAAAATATGATACTAAATATTTGAAATGTGGAGGAGAGAGGAGTAAAACGTGAGTTCAAAATAAAGTGATCATCACCTTTATATAGACTGCTATATGCAGAAGATATTATATATAAACCAAATGGTAACCATGAATCAAAAAATATTAATAGATATGCAAAACATAAAAAGTAAGGAATCCAAGTATATCACTAAAGAAAACTAACCATGAAAGAAAGAGATCATCAGAGAAAAAGTACAAAAACAACCACAAAACAAGTAACAAAAATGGGTATATATATGTGTATATATATATATATATATCCATTATTACTTTGAGTGTAAATGGAATAAATGCTCCAATCAAAAGACACTGGATGACAGAACAGATGAAAACACAAGACCTATCCATATGCTGCCTAAAGAAACTCATTTCAAACCTAAAGACATCTGTAGATTGAGAGTGAGGGAATGGACAAATATTTATCATGAAAATGGATGTCAAAAGAAAGCCAGGATAGCAATACTTATTTTGGACAAAATAGACTTTATAACAAAGTCTGTAAAAAGAGACACAGAAAGACACTATATAATAATAAAGGGGACAATTCAACAAAAAGATTATGACAATTGTAAATATTAATGCACCAATAATGGAAGCACCCAAATACATAAAATAGTTAATAACAAACAGAAAGGAACTAATTGATAGCAATACAATAGTAGTAGGGGACTTTAACACCCCTCTTACATCAATGGACAGATTATCTAGGGGCACCTGAGTGGCTCAGTCAGTTAAGCTTCTGACTTTGGCTCAGGTCAAGGTCTCATGATTCGGTGGGACCAAGCCCCACTTCGGGCTCTGCACTGATAGAGCCTGCTTAGGATTCTCTCTCTCTCTGCCCTACCCCCCCATACACACACACACACACACACACACACACACACACACTTTCAAAATAAATAAATAAACTTAAAAAAAAATAGACAGATAGTCTAAACAGAAAATCAGCAGGGAAACAACAGCTTTGAATGATACACTGGACCAAATGGACTTAACAGATATATTCAAAATATTCCACCCTAAAACAGCCGAATACACATTCTTTTAAAGTGCATATGGAACCTTCTCCAGAATAAATCACATATTAGGCCACAAAACAAGCCTCAACAAATTCAAAAGAACAAAGTCATACCAGGCATCTTTTCTGACAACAACCCTGTGAAACTAGAAGACAACCACAAGAAAAAATCTGGGAGGACTACAAATACATGCAGGTTAAATAACATGCTACTAAACAATGAATGGGTCAATCAAGAAATCAAAGAAGAAATTAAAAAGTACATGGGAAAAAAACAAAACTGAAAATACAACGGTTCAAAATCTTTGAGACACAGCTAAAGCAGTTCTAGAAAGTTTATACCAATAATGGCCTACCTCAAAAGCAAGAGAAATTTCAAATCAACAACCTTACCTTATACCTAAAAGAGCTAGTAAAAGAACAACAAACAAAACCCAAACCAGCAGAAGGCAGTAAATAATAAAGATTTGAGCAGAAATAAATGGTATAGAAAACAAAGAAACAATAGAACATATCAAGGAAACCAGGAGATGGTTCTTTGAGGATATCAACAAAATTGATAAACCTCTATATAGACTCATTAAAAAAAAAAGGATAGAAAGGATTCAAATAAACAAATCACAAATTGAAGAGGAGAAATAACAACCAACACCACAGAAATACAACAACTGTAAGAGAATATTATGAAAAAACATAAGCCAACAAATTGGACAAACTAGAAGAAATGCATACATACCCAGAAACATAACATACCAAAAGTAAAATAGGAGAAAAACAGAAAATTTGAACAGGCCAATTACCAGCAAAGAGATTGAATCAGTAATCAAAAAACTCCCAAGAACCCAAAGTTCAGGACCAGGTGGCTTCATCGGTGAATTCTACCAAACATTTAAAGAATTAAAACTGATTCTTCTCACACTATTCCAAAAAACAGAAGAAGGAAAACTTCCAAATTCATTCCATGAGACCGGTATTACTGTGACATCAAAATGACATAAAGGCACCACAAAACAACAGAACTACAGGCCAATATCTCTGATGAACATAGATGCAAAAGCCCTCAACAAAATACTATCAAGCCAAATCCAACAATACATTAAAAAAAATCACTCACCACAGTCAAGTGGGATTTATTCCCAGCATGCAAGGGTGGTTCAATATTTGGAAATCAATCAATATAATACATCTCATCTATAAGAGAAAGGATGAAAACCATATGATGATTTCAATAGATGCAGAAAAAGCATTTGACAAAGTACAACATCAATTCATGATAAAAGCCCTCAGCAAAGTAGGTTTAGAAGGAACATACCTCAACATTTTAAAGGCCATATCAAAACCCACAGTGAACATCACACTCAGAGGGGGAAAAACTGAGAACTTTCTCACTAAGGTCAGGAACAGGAAAAAGATGTCCACTCTCACCACTTTCTTTTTAGGTTTATTTTATTTATTTTGATAGAGACAGAGACAGCATGAGTGGGGGAAGGTTAGAGAGAGAGGAGAGAATCCCAAGCAGACTCTGTGGTGCCAGCACAGAGCCTGACATGGGGCTTAAACTCACTAAACTGTGAGATCCTGACCTGAGCCAAAGCCAGGAGTCAGACACAAAGCCACTGAACTACCCAGGCATCCCAATTCTCACCACTTTTATTCTACATACTATCAGAAGTCCTAGTCACAGCAATCAGACAATAAAAAGGAATAAAAGGCATCCAAATTGGTAAGGAAGAAATAAAATTTTAACTAGGTAGAGATACCATGATATAGATATATAGAAAACCTTAAAGACTCCCCTGAAAACTACTGGAACTGATAAATGAAATCCTGAAAGTCACAGGATACAAAATCAATGTACAGAAATCTACTGCATTTCTACATATTTATAATGAAGCAGCAGAAGACAAATTAAGAAAACAATCCCATTTACAATTGCACCAAAAATAAGAAAGTTAGGAATAAACCTAACCAAAGAGGTGGTGGGGGGAAAAAACAGTACTCTGAAAACTATAAAAACATGAATGAAAGAATTTGAAGATGACACAAAGAAATGGAAAGACATTCCATGTTCATGGATTTGAAAAACAAATATTGTTAAAATGCCTGTACTAACCAAAGCAATACATACATTTAATACAATCCCTATCAAAATACCAGTAGTATTTTTCATAGAGCTAGAAAAAAAAATCCTAAAATTCATTTGGAACTACAAAAGACCCGAAATAGCCAAAGCAATCTTGAAAAAGGAAAGCAAAGCTGGAGGCATCACAATTTTGGACTTCAAGTTATACTACAGAGGTGTAGTAATCAAAACAGTGTGATATTAGCACAAGAAAAAAAAAAGGACACATAAATCAGTAGAACAGAATAGAAAGCCCAGAAATAAACTCACAACTGTATGGCCAATTAATATTTGTTGAAGCATAGAAGAATATCCAATGGAAAAAAGACTGTCTCTTCAAAAAACTGTGTTGGAGAAACTGGTCAGCTACATACAAAAGAATGAATTGGACCACTTTATTATACTATGCACAAAAATAAACTCAAAATGGATTAAAGACCTAAATATGATACCTGAAACCTTAAAAATCCTAGAAAGGAATATAGGAGGTAATGTCTCTGACATAGGCTGTAGTAATATTTTTCTAGATACTTCTCCTAAGGTAAGGTAAATATAAGCAAAATTAAAATATTGAGACTACATCAAAATAAAAAGCTTCTGCACAGCAAAGAAAACAGTCAGCAAAACTAAAAGGCAACCCACTGAATGGGAGAAAATATTTTCAAATGACATATCCAATAAAGGGTTAGTACCCAAAATATGTAAAGAACTTATAAAACTCCAAATCCCAAAATTTAATAATCCAATTAAAAAATGAGCAGAAGACATGAACAGACATTTCTCCAAAAAAGACATCCAGGTGGCCAACAGACACATGAAAAGATGTTCATCATCACTTACCTTCAGGGAAATGCAAATCACAGCTACAGTGAGATATCACCTCACCTCCATTAGCTAAAATCAACAACACAAGAAACAACAGGTGTCGGTGAGGATGTGGAGAAAAAGGAACCCTCATGTGTGTTGGTGGGAATGCAAAATGGTGCAGCCACTGTGGAAAACAGTATGGAAGCTCCTCAAAAAGTTAAAAATAGAACTACCTCACAATGCAGCAATTTACTCCCAAAATACAAAAACAGTTATTCAAAGAAATACATGCACCTCTATGTTTATAGCACCACTATTTACAATAGCCAAATTATGGAAGCAGCCCAAGTGTCTATTAACAGATGAATAAATAAAGATGTGATAGATAGATAGATAGATAGATAGATAGATATGATATGGAATATTAGGCCATAATAAAGAATAAAATCTTGCATTAAACAGTATTATTCTAAGTGAAATAAATCCATCAGAGAAAGATAATTTTACCATATAATTTCACTCGTGTGTAATTTAAGAAATAAAATAAAGGAAGAAAGGGGGAAAAAAGAGAGTGAGAGACAAACCAAGAAAGACTCTTAACTATAGAGAGCAAACTGATGGTTACCAGAGAGCAGGTTGAGGGAATGGGTTAAATAGGTGATGGAGATTAAGGAGTACACACTTGTGATGAGCACTGAGTGTAGTATGGAATTGTTGAATCACTGTATTGTGCATCTGAAACTAATATAACACTATATGATAACTATACTGAAATTTTAAAAAGTTTTTTTAAGTTAAATAAGAAATAAATAAATGCTATTTTTTAAATGGTGGGGGAATGAAGGTATAGATGTATATGTATTAAAATTAACCAATAACAGTGATTATCTCTGGGTAAATAAGATTATAGATTAAAAATTGGAGGGTGCTTATTTGTATTTTCTACTTTATCTTCTAAGAAAATACAGATTATCTGAAATTTTTAACTTTAAACATATACATATACATTTTGTCCCAGATGGTCACTTTTTAAAATCATAATTATAATGCGTCTTCCTAGCAAAGAGAATTAAATTGACTTCAATTTTTCTCTCAAGAAGTTAAAAACAAACAAACAAAACCCTCAAGATATCAATGTCATAATTCAGCTCCAACCAGCTCCCTATCCTGTTTTATAACTTACACAAAGATTAGCTTTAAGTTGGTTAGTATTTAAAGTCCTGAAAATAGTATCCCAAGTGTAGTCAATTTGTTCTGTTAAACATGTGACTACACAATTTCATGGAATTAAATATGTGACACTCACCCTTAGTACTTCAATTTTTTTAAATAAAGAGTTTGGATCTATTCATAAAGCTCATAAAACTGAAAGTAAAAGAAATTGCTTTCTTAAAATCAGCTAAATTCACTTGTCTGAGAATCTGTTTACCCAATGCATGGTTTCTGGTCTGCTTCACCCACTTTTCTGTTTTTGGCATCAGCAGAATTCTTTCTTGTGTACCACATAATTACAACTATTGCTAGCCAGCCAATATATATTATTTATGCCAAGTGAAAATAGATACCCTGGTTTTGTGTCATAAATGTAACAAGGTTTTTTGTTACATTTAAGAAATTTTACCCCAAATTTTCATCTTTTATTTTGTCAGGATGATACTGTTGTTAACCACAAATTTTTAGGTTATAAAACGAGACATTATGTACATTTGAAATTTGTTTTCTATTTGCCTTATAATGGTGAAATTAATATATTTATAAGTATGCCCCTACTTTAAGACAACCTTTTACTTGGAAATTAAAATTGGAGGAGCTGGTTATTCTAATTCAAAAGAGATGCCCACATATCATGAACTTCTTGACAGAGAGAGAGGGTTAGTAGGTCACAAAATTAGAAAAGGGAAAAAACACTTTAAACCTTAAGTTTTAAATGTCTGTAGACAAGTAAAGTTATCTGAAACTATGTCTATGAAAAGGCAATACTGCACGTATTCCATTTAGTAAAAAAATAATATATAGCACAAATTTTAGGAACGTATATGATAGGAAATCAACATTCATCTGTAGTGGAAATTTGTCCTTCATTTATTAACACATTGATCAAATTCAGTGGCTGCCTTGTTCCATACATCATACAAAATAAATGTATTAAACTATTTAAAGTTCTTTAAATGGTGGTATTAGTGATACCCATGCTTTTTTAGTTCTTAGGCAAAGCTAACACTGGAGTTAGGAGACTGGGGAGCACGGATGGGCCCAGGAGCCAACAGAGTCTACTGTTCCGACATGAGTCATCTTTTGTTTTGATTTGTTTTCCATATCAAATGTCAGAAGAGTATCTCCAAATGTATGGTCTAGTGAGAATCATGGAATTTTTACTGTGCATATGGAATGCTCATACTCAAAAACTCTCCCACTTTCAAGTCGTCCAATCTATCTGCAATTTGGCAGCGAGAACTTGTACTCACTGCAAGGAAAAACTTGAAATCACTGAAATAAAAAAGATGTTATTGATATACCACATTTTCTTTATCCATTCATCCATCGATGGAGTATTACTCTTCAATCAAAAAGAATGAAATCTTGCCATTTGCAACTACGTGGATGGAACTGGAGGGTATTATGCTAAGTGAAATTAGTCAGAGAAAGACAAAAATCATATGACTTCACTCATATGAAGACTTTAAGAGACAAAACAGATGAACATAAGGGGAGGGAAACAAAAATAATATAAAAACAGGGAAGGGGACAAAACAGAAGAGACTCATAAATATGGCAAACAGAGGGTTGCTGGAGGGGTTGTGGGAGGGGGGATGGGCTAAATGGGTAAGGGGCATTAAGGAATCTACTCCTGAAATCATTGTTTCACTATATGCTAACCAATTTAGATGTAAATTTTAAAAAAGAAAAAAGAAAATTAAAAAAATAAAAAATGTAAAAAAAAAAAGATGTTACTGAGTTTGAAAATGATGAGTTAAAATCTGAGTGATCACTAAAACGGCAATGTCTAGTTCTTAATTAAATGTTATGTGCTTAAGGTCGTTTTAGTGTAATTAATAGAAAATAGTTATTGATAGCTTACAATGTGTCACTCACTATTGTATGTGCTTTATATTTATTACCTGATTTATTTATTGCTCGCAGCAATTTTTTGAAATACATTCTTATATTATGATCCTCTAATAAATGAGAAAGAAGAAGCAATTTAAGCAACCATACACATCAAAGTTGACCCACTATATAGTGCAGTCAATAATTAGTGTGAGTGCTCTGTTTTTCCAATCCATGTATGCTTTAAGGTTAACTATATATTTTTAACTTGATTCAAGGTTTTTTTCTGCAACTTTAACAGATTTTCTCTGCCAGTTTTTCAATTGATGAGTTTCTATATATAGGTGTATCTTATGTATACCTCTCACATAGTTTGAAAAGTTTACTTCTAAGCAAGTGCAAATATAGCTATTTTCAGGACAGATTTGAGATGAATTTTTTTCCATAAGCTACTTTTTGAGCACATCGTGGATTCTCAAACTAGAATAAAAATATTAAAGTTTAAACACATTTGGGTAACAGAAGCTAGAAGTATGCATAACAGAGAATGACTTAGCTTTTCCTCTTTGTACACCTCAGAAAATATCTGAAAAGATTTAACCTCCAAAAATTCTCACCTTTGGGCTGAAACCAAGTAGAAAGAACTTCAGTTCCAAAGGAAGCATTCTTTTCTTAAATTTCTGAGTGAATTAGACAAGGCAATTACCTGGAATTTGGATGCATACAAAGCTACATTTTGTGCCCACACGTGCTCTAGTGTCTACTTCCTGTTCAGTCAGCAATGATAGTTATTATTCTATAAAATAAGTGTTTGCTTCCCAGGGCTATACATCCTGAGACCACCTCAGACTCTTCCGTGGACTTCGTTTCTTACAGCAAAGAGGAATACAGCGTCTTTTTTCTTTTGGTGCAGGACTTAAGGGGTGGTGGAAATAAGATAGCAGAATATTTCCCCACCTTCTAACCCAGCCCGATATCTAGTGGCAACTTTATTATGACCTCCATGGAGAGCAATTGGTTTTCTGTCAATAATATATTTGGTAATTCCTTGGTTTTAAAATCTCACCAGTTTAATAATAGTTTTTGGCTGTCGGGGAGGAAGAAGGAGAAATACTACAATATAAACCATCAAATGAACACATTGATTGTGAGGCATGACTGGATATCACATACATTAAATTTTGAAAAAAAAATTGAAAAAAGATGTCTTAGAATTGAAGAGATTTGATTATTTGTTGACTTGAATTAAAATAAAATAAAAACCCTCCAAAGAAGAAGTAGAACTAGAATATATAAAGCCCCATTTTATTTCTCTTAAGTTATATCAAAGATGGCAGCCATTGCTGCCACAACTTTTTCCAAGAGAATCTATTTCCACTCCCAGTCACTACTGCACCTCTTATCAAAAGTCATTGGATGATAGATGGGCATTTGACACAACCTGGGCCAATCAGATTTTTGCATCCAGTGAATTTGAAATTGGGACACTGAAAGACTAGGTTAATTAGCTGGGGAAACCAAGTTTCAAAGGACATTAAAATCTGAGTCAGTGTCCAGCTCATGGCCAGAGTGATCAACTACCTATAAGTCAAAATTCTGGGAGAGCAGAGATAACCAGTGTGCAAAGTACAAAAATGCAGACCATGCTGCCTTTGAAAAGGTTTTCACTTTTGTTGCCTGTATGACTCAGTTGTTTTTAATTTGCTGCCCTTTGACAGTTTTAGCCCTAAAATAGTCTTTTTTCTAAAATAACTTGACTCTTTAACAAATGGTGCTGGGAGAACTGGACAGTAACCTGCAGAAGAATGAAACTAGACCACTTTCTTACACCATTCACAAAAATAAACTCAAAGTGGATGAAGGGCCTGAATGTGAGACAGGAAACAATCAAAACCCAGAGGAGAAAGCAGGAAAAAACCTGTCTGACCTCAGCCACAGCAATTTCTTACTTGACACATCTCCAAAAGCAAGGGAATTAAAAGCAAAAATGAACTATTGGGACCTCATCAAGATAAAAAGCTTCTGCACTGCAAAGGAAACAATCAACAAAACTAAAAGGCAACTGACGGAATGGGAAAATATATTTTCAAATGACATATCAGACAAAAGGCTGTATCCAAAATCTATAAAGAACTCACCAAACTCCACACCCGAAAAACAATCCAGTGAAGAAATGGGCAGAAGACATGAATAGACACTTCTCTAAAGAAAACATCCAGATGGCCAACAGGCACATGAAAAGATGCTCAATGTCACTCCTCACCAGGAAAATACAAATCAAAACCACACTGAGATATCACCTCACGTCGGACAGAGTGGCTAAAATGAACAAATCAGGAGACTATAGATGCTGGAGAGGATGTGGAGAAACAGGAACCCTCTTGCACTGTTAGTGGGAATGCAAACTGGTGCAGCTGCTCTGGAAAACAGTATGGAGGTTCCTCAAAAAATTAAAAATAGATCTACCCCATGACCCAGCAACAGCACTGCTAGGAATTTACCCAAGGGATACAGGAGTGCTGATGCTTAGGGGCACTTGTACCCCAATGTTTATAGCAGCACTTTCAACAATAGCCAAATGATGGAAAGATCCTAAATGTCCATCAACTGATGAATGTATAAAGAAATTGTGGTTTATATACACAATGGAATACTACGTGGCAATAAGAAAGAATAAAATATGGCCCGTTGTAGCAACGTGGATGGAACTGGAGAGTGTTATGCTAAGTGAAATAAGTCATACAGAGAAAGACAGATACCATATGTTTTCACTCTTATGTGGATCCTGAGAAACTTGACAGAAGACCATGGGGGAGGAGAAGGGGGAAAAAAAGTTGGGGAGGGGAAGGGGGAAAAATAGGGAGGGAGGCAAACCATAAGAGACTCTTAAAGACTGAGAATAAATTGAGGGTTGATGGGGGGTGGGAGGGAGCGGAGGGTGGGTGTTGGGCATTGAGGAGGGCACCTGTTAGGATGAGCACTGGGTGTTGTATGGAAACCAATTTGACGATAAATTTCATATTAAGAAAAATAAAATAAAATAACTTGACGACTTAAAAAAAAAAACAGTACCTTTTTCATTCTCAAGCCATTATTTGTTTCCTTCCTGGCAGCCACAATGTAATATTCATGCATAAAGATGATATCCTCTACAATATTACCCAGCAAGATCCAAACAACCAAGCCAAGTTTAATGACTTGCCCAAGGTTTTGTCATCTAAGCCAGAACTTGATACTAAGCCAGGTTTCTTTACCACCTAACGAAGTGAAATCTGGTCCAAATCGGGTCCTTTTCTGCTTGCATCTGACCAAAATCTGCATTCACTTGGAAGTAAATATTAACTGTTCCCAAATTATCTTCCAAAACTATTTTGGTACACATTTCTTGCAGAAATAACATTTTAATGGTGGACAAATTTCAAGATTAGGCCCTATTTCAAGATTTCAACTAATTTCAAGATTCGTTACCTATTGGGGGTCTGAAATCCATTTTGTTTATTAAGAAAATACAATACAATACTGTAGTAGTGGTAATTATTAAACAAAACAGTAAATTGAGTAATAATTCTTGTTATGTATTTGGATGCTTGGTTGGAGGAAGAACAGATTTTATTGGAAGCTTTATGCTGATTTTTAAAAGTAGGTCTGGGCTTTTTGAAAGGCTTTTTAGAGTTTCAGGAAACCAACCGTTCTCCATTATGCTTAATTACAGCTCTGAAGTTAACATTGCCAGAAAACAAACAGACAAACAACTGAACCAAAATGCCCCAAACTGTTATCAGTGGTTGTCTCTTGTAGGTGAGGTTATATGAGACTCTCTTTTGCTCAATACATTTTTATACTCTTCAAACTTTTAAAGCCACCAAGCATTACTTTTACAATCTGAGTAAAAGTGATAAAAATACAAAAATCTTTGAAACTTCCTTTTCCTGGATACTGTTGTTTTATCACAGTCTCCTGTACTTATTGTTTATGATCCAAATCATTTTAAAATTCATGATTAAAAGAAAAGAGTATGCTTTATTGTACAGAGGTGGAGAGAAAAAAAAAGAGCATTAAAGAGCATTTTAACTATGTGAAAGGGTTATCTGAGATGGAAACATCTGAGTTGTAGTTTGGCTGGGGTACCATCATCAGCAGAAAGGAAGGAGGTACTAGTTAAAAAAGAAAGTTTCTCTGCCTGTAAAAGCCTAGAATGCTTTTCTAGAACAGAGGAGTTAAATGAGATTGACCTTCAGGAAGACAAGAGGTAGAATCAGTGTACACAAGACTGGTATTGGCACAAGTGGGAATTTAGAACCAGAGGAAAGCTTATGTAGACAATAGGATCAGCTTTAACTGAAGATGGAAGTAGGAGAGAACGTGGATATGATGACATTCCTCTGCACCTCTCCACCAACACACCTCATGAAATTACTTCACATAACTTATTTCAATATAAAAAGGGTCATTACAGTCTGAAAAAAAATTGAAGTAAAGAATAAAAACACTCTTGGGGGAGTAACAACTTAAAAGCACACAAATACCACTAATTACTATTAAAAGCTATATATATATATATATATATATATATATATAGAATAAATTTGCTATACTGGTGAAAAATTATAATATTGCACTTGATGAAGGAGAAGGGTGGCTACCACAAGAAAATAATAAAAGTAGCTACCATTTTTTTTCAATATTGGTTGTGTCTGACATCAAGAAATGAAAAGACTTTATGTGCATTATTACATTTAATTTACTCAAAAGCCCTATGTGTGATAATGCAAACTATGCCATAGTGCAAACTACAGTCCAAGATTCCCCAAATCAGGGCACCGGAGTGGCTCAGTCCATTAACCTTCCAACTCTTCTGATTTTGACTCAGGTCAAGATCCCATGATCTGTGGGATCGAGCCCCACATTGGGCTCTGTGCTGACATCAGGTTGAGAGTCTCTTGCTCCCTCTCTCTCTGCCCCTCACCTCCCCCAAAATAAAAATAAATAAACTTAAAAAAATTCCCAAAATTACATGGCTAAAATGGCAGTACCAAGGCTGAAAAAAGAGCGTCACTGAACAAGAGACCCTGAGGGCACTATTCAGATATATCCCAATTTGATGTGAGGATGATCAGAATATCATTCAAATAGGAGAAAGCAAAAATTGTGGGGAAGGGAGGATGCAATATCAATTGTAGTGAGAGAGCTAAAAATGAGGTGGGACAATTTCATAGCCTTCAGGAGGGAAAAAGATGGCCATTCTGTCTCATTCAGGCCACTTGAACCCAACTCTACACTTAAATAAGTGCAACTCTGGCTCATCCCCACAAGTGTAGGGAGAGAACACAGGATAACAGTTATCTCTTCTGTGACCAAGAAGGCAAGAATCATACAAAGGGATAACTAAATTCACTATTTTTTTTTATTATTAAACAAAATCTTTATTAATCTATTTCTCTGGATACCATATTGGTTTTTCTTTTTTTCTTCATAACCATACTGGTACAAACAGAGGTCCATATTTGTTGCCTTTCTTTCCTCACCTTACATTTATTCATCTACCAAATGCAATCTGCCTTCAGTGTCCTCCAATGCCACCAAATCTGCTTGTGTCCAGGTCAACATCGACTCCAAATTTTAAAAATCAAATGTAAACTTCTCAAACAGTATCTTACCTAACCTTTCTGACACAAGAACAACTGCATCCTTTTGTTTTTTGTTTTTGTTTGTATTTGTTTGTTTTTTCAACAAGAACATTTTTTACTTGAAGCATACTTAAGTTGGTCTTTTTGTGAAATGAGACCTGACACCATCTCCAACAGAATTGAGGCCCCACAGAACTCTCTGTTTGGAAGACACAGTGTGGACAGGGGCCCAGGTGATCTGGGGGAGGGGACCACCACACTGGAACGGAGGTAAGCTTGACTGAGAAGGGCAGTCCTACCAGAGCACAGGGGAATGGGGCTGGGTATAAAGAAGTTAAGCAGCCAGTATCATGCTGAGCTGCTTCCTTCAGGTGGCTCTGTGTTTATGCTGAGGTATGGAGGAGGGAAATAATGCTAGCCAGCTCTCTTGTTCCAAGAGAGACATCTCTGTGAACATTGCCTCCCAGCGACTCTCTCCAAGGTGAGTGAATAATTTCCTCACTATGTACCCCAGGTGTTCTGCAGATCACTGTAGCCACTCTGCCCCCAGGTTGTTTGCTTGCCTTCTCTCCGGAAGCAGGGCAGTGCCCTCTGGGCTCTATCCTAGCCAAGCCACTGACCTTTACACTCCAGGCTTTAAGCCCTGCTAGTTGCAAAAACTTACAAAAACCAGCCCCTCTCATTTTCCAAGCCAATGACTGTGGGGAAATGTTCTCTTTGTGTGTTCTCCTGGGTGCTCCTCTCTCTAGCTCTTCTCCACAACCACAGCCCCCTCTTCTCAACAGCACCTACAACCCATCTCTCCCCTAAACCACATCTCTGCACTTTCTACCTTCTTTGATGTGGCCTCTTCTCTCCCTTTAGCTGCAGAGTTTGTTCTGTCAGTCTTCAGGCTGATTTCTGAGGTATATAGGATTAATCTGATAGTTATCTAGTTGTGTTTATGGGATGAGATGAGCCTAGCACCCTCTTACTCTGCTGCCATCATTGATGCCTCTAAATTCACTATTTTATCATAACTCTCACAGACATTTAAGAAGAAAGAGAAAGAAAGAAAGAAAGAAAGAAAGAAAGAAAGAAAGAAAGAGGAAAGAGAAAGATGTCCAGTCAGAAAAATCAAACCACACTAATACTGATTGCCTTAGTCCATGATCAGTGTCTTTATCCTCCATTTTCCTTCTTGTTCTGTGAAGTAAGTTACCAAGGGGCACTTTTTCACAGGGCGCAGCTCTCATCACTCTTGGTCCTTCCAGCTCTAAACATATGCCAATTCTGGGACCCCCAACACACTGTAATTTGTAAATAATTTGTGGGAAGTGATGAACACATAGATGTGCTCTGTAGGCTCATTCAGACCACTGCTCCCCAAAACCATGTGATGGGGACAAAGTAACCTAATACCTGAGGCCCATTTCTTCATCAGTGGAATGAAGACATTGGGTTCAGTGATCTCTAAGGTACATTAAAAAAAATAAATGTAAAATAATTGAATAGCTTCTTTATTCACTCACTGTGTATCTCTTGATTGGGACATTCAGTCCATTTACATTTAAAGTAATTATTGATACGTATGTACTGATTGCCATTTTATTACTTGTTTTCTGATTTTTTTCTAGTTCTTTTCCTCTCTTTTTCTCTTATTCACTTCCTTGTGGTTTGATGCTTTTCTTTAGTGCTATGCTTAAATTCCTTTATTTTTTTTGTGTGTTATAGTTTTTTGATTTGTGGTTACCATTACCATGTTAATATATAACAACATATGCATATAGCAGTCTATATTAAGTTGATGATTGCTTAAGTTTGAATATATTCTAAAAGCACTAATACATTAGTGATTAATCTATTACTATATATTTGCTTTTACCTGCAAAAATTTTCCCTTTCATAATTTTCTTCTAGTTATGGTTTTTTCTTTCCATCCAAAGAATTCCTTTTAACATTTCTTGTAAGAGTGGTTTAATGGGGGGATGAACTCCTTTAGTTTTGTTTGTTTGGGAAACAGTTTATCTCTCCTATTCTGAAAGGTATCCTTGCTAGATAAAGTATTCTTGGCTTCAGATTTTTTCCTTTCAGCATTTTGAATATATGATACCACTCCCTTCTGGCCTGTAATGTTTCTGCTGAAGAATTCAACTGATAGCCTTATGGGGTTTCCCTTATATGTAACTGTTTTCTTTTCTCCTACTGCTTTTAAAATTCTCTATCACTACTTTTTACTATTTTGATTATTATGTGCCTTGGTATTGACCTCCTTGGGTTAGTTTTGTTAGGGGCTCTCTGTGATTCCTGGATTTAGATATCTATTTCCTTCCCCAGATTAAGGATATTTTCAGCTATTATTTTTCAAATAAGTTTTCTGCCCCCTTTTCTCTCTATTCTCCTTCTGGAATCCTTATAATGCAAATGCTATTACTTTTGATGATGTTGCTGAGTTCCCTTAACCTAGTCTCAATTTTTACTATTCTTTTTGCTTTTTGCTGTTCAGCTTAATTGCTTTCCATTAGCCTACCAGATCACTGGTTAATTTTTCTTCATTCTCCAATCTGCTATTGATTTCCTCTAGTGTATTTTTTGTTTCAGTTATTGAATTATTCACCTCTGACTGGTTCTTTTCTATATTTTCTATCTCTTTGTTGAAGGTCCCACTGAGATCGTCCACTCTTTTCTGAAGTCCAGTACCCTTATGACCATTACTTTGAATTCTTTATCACACATATTGCTTACCTCTATTTCCCTTAGCTTTTTTGCTGTGACTTTGTCTTGTTCTTTCATTTGGGACATATTCCTCTCTCTCCTCATTTTGTCTGTGTTTGTTACTATGTATTAGGAAGGTCAGCTACATTTCCTGATGTCAAAAGTAGTGACCTAATGAAGTGGTCCTGTGGTACCCTATAGCACAATGCCCCCTGTTCACCAGAGCCAGTTGCTTAAGGCATGTCTTCTATGTGGATTTCATGCACCTTAACACAGGCACCCTACTGTGCATTAGGTTTGCCTTCAGTTCAGTTATCTGCAATGGCCCACTTTGTCTGCTGTGGGCATGCTGAGCAGGGTTTGGTCCCTGCACTGTTAAGGGGAAGGTTTGAGGCCAACATGGGCTCATAGGTGGATAATGTCATCCATCAGTCTACCTTTCTGTACTCTGTCTGTTGAAGTTGTGTGCACACCAAACTGCAGGGCACTCTCCCTGAATTGCCCTCTGAACAGTTTTCATTTGTTGGCAGAGCCTGCAGCTAGACCAGGTATCTGCTCTCAGTCCATCTACTGGGACTGCAGTTACACCAAACTGCAGGGCATTCTCCCTGTGCTTCCAGCTAAAAGGCTCATGTTCATTGGTGTGTGTGGTTATCTCCTCTTCTCCTTAATGTGGGCATCACTTTGGAGTGGTGCCCGTCCCTGCCAGGGCTGCTTACAAGGTGTGCCAAAGCAGGGACCACCTTGACAGGACACATGCTGAGTCACACAAGTTGGATGGGGTGGGTCCCCAGGGGAACATGGGGTGAATCATGTGGTGTTAGCAAGATAGGTGGGAGAGTGTTCGTGCTAATTCCCAAAAGTGTTCAGCTATCTAGATGAAGGAGGGGAAAAGAAGGCATCCACCAGCACTTTTATTCTTAAGAAGTCTTATAAAAATCCCTGCCCATCCAGCACACATTCTGAGATTAGTAAATAAATCTCCTTCACTTATACCTTAGATGCTTTTCAGGTTGCTCATTCTATGCTGTGTCTCAGGCAGATTATGCTGGCTCTTTAAAGGCAGAGACTCAATTTCCTATAGTTCTCCCAGAAATAAGTGCACTGATTTTTAAATTATCCAGAGTTAAACACCCTAACCCCACCCGATTTTAAAAACACACAAAGTTAAACCCTACTTAAATCCTAAATTATATGGAGACTTGTCTTCTCCGTGTGGGTTCCCCATGCCTGAAGTGCCTGATGTGGGGTCTGCTCCTTTCGCTTCTCTGTGCTTGTGGTGTTCCTCCTGTTTATGGTTAGTCTCACCAGGAGTTTGGTTCCTGACCATGTTGCTGCCCTTCTTAGTCTTCTCAATGTGGTCTCCTCTCTACAATTATATGTGGAAGATCTCTTCTGCCAGGCTTTGGGTCACTTTCAGGGTTAGTTATACAAGTGTAGCTGCTATCTCAATGTGCTCAAGGGACAAGGTGAGCTCAGGATCCTCCTACTCCACCATCTTGACCAGAGTCCTTGTATATGCTGCTTACAGGGGACTCAGTTAAGAGCTAAAGACACATGCAGATTGAAAGTGAAAGGATGGAAAAATATGTACCATGCAAATGGAAGTGAAAATAAAGCTGGATAGCAGTACTCATATTGGTCAAAATAGACTTTAAAACAAAGACTGTAGCAAGAGACAAAGAAGTACACTGTGTAATGATAAAGGGAACAGTCCAACAAGAGGATGTAACAATTGTAAATATCTATTCACTCAACATGAGAGCACCTAAAGACATAAAAAATATTAACAGAAATAAAAGGTGAAATTGACAAAAATACAGTAATAATAGTGGACTTAAACACCCCACTTACATCAATGGATACATCATCCAGACAGGAAATCAACAAGGAAACAGCAGCTTTAAACAACACATTAGACCAGATGAACCTGACAAATATATAAAGAACATTCCATCCAAAAACTAATACATATTCTTTTCAAGAGCATATAGAATATTCTCCAGGATTGGGGCGCCTGGGTGGCGCAGTCGGTTGAGCGTCCGACTTCAGCCAGGTCACAATCTCGCGGCCCGTGGGTTCGAGCCCCGCATCGGGCTCTGGGCTGATGGCTCAGAGCCTGGAGCCTGTTTCCGATTCTGTGTCTCCCTCTCTCTCTGCCCCTCCCCCGTTCATGCTCTGTCTCTCTCTGTCCCAAAAATAAATAAACGTTGACTATTCTCCAGGATAGATCACATTTTAGGCCACAAAAAAGTCTCAATAAATTCAAGATGACTAAAATCATATCATGCATCTTTTCCTACCACAACAGTATGAAACTAAAAATCAATTACAGGGAAAATAATTTGGAAAGAACACAAATACATGATGGCTAAATAACATGCTATGAAACAATGAATGGATTAACCAAAAAATCAAAGAGAAAATCAAACAATACATGGAAACAAATGAAAATGAAAACACACTGGCTCAAAATTTGGGGGATGGAGCAAAGCAGTTTTAAGAGGGAAGTTCATAGCAATACAGGCCTATCTCATGAAACAAGAAAAAACATCAAATAAACAACCTAAACTTATACCTAAAGATGCTTAAGAAAATAACAAAGCCTAAATCCCGTAGAAGGAAGATTAGATTAAAGGTTATAGCATAAGGATATGAAATAGAGACTATAAAACAATTAAAAAGATCAGTGAAACCAGAAACTGGGTTCTTGAAAAGAGAAACAAAATTGATAAACCTTTAGCTAGACTCATGAAGAAGAAAGGAAAGGACTGAAATAAAACTGGAAATAAAGGAAGAGAACTAACAACCAACCCACAGAAATACAAAGAGATCATAAAAATTACATGCCAACAAGTTGGACAACCTAGAAGAAATGGACAAATTCCTAGAGACATATAATCATCCTAAACTGAATCAGGAAGCAATAGAAAATTTGAACAGATTGATCACCAGCAAAGAAATTAAATAAGTAGTCAAAAAACTCCCAAAAAACAAAAGTCCAGGACAAGATGGCTTCACAGACAAATTTACAAACATTCAAAGAGGAATTAATACCTATTCTTCTCAAACTACTCCATAAAATAGAACAAGAAGGAAAGTTTCCAAATTCATTCTACAAGACCAGGATAGCCCTATTACCAAAACCAGACAAAGACACCAGAGAAAAATAAAACTATAATATTTCTGATGAACATAGATGCAAAAAACCTCAATAAAATATTAGCAAATAAATTCAACTATACATTTTTAAAAAATCATTCACCACAATCAAGTGGAATTTATTCCTGGAATTAGATACATCACATTAATTAATTAAAAAATTAATTAATTTAAAAAAGGATAAAAACCACATGGTCATTTCAAAAGGTACAAAAAAAGGCATTTGGCAAAGTACATCTATTCATGATGAAAAGTCCACAAAGTAGGCTTAGAGGGAACACACCTTAACAGAATAAAGGCCGTATAAAAACCCTATGGCTAATATCATAGTCAATGGTGAAAACTGAGAGCCTTTACCTTAATATCAGGAACAAGACAAGGATATCCACTCTTACCACTTTATTCAACATGGTACTAGAAACCATAGCTGCAGCAATCAGACAAGAAAAAGGCATCCAAATTGGTAAAGAAAAAGTAAAACTTTCACTATGCAGCTGACATGATACT
Source organism: Herpailurus yagouaroundi (assembly GCF_014898765.1). NCBI lineage: Eukaryota > Metazoa > Chordata > Mammalia > Carnivora > Felidae > Herpailurus > Herpailurus yagouaroundi. The sequence goes on along the minus strand of NW_024412404.1, from coordinate 477,385 downwards.
ATATATAGAAAAGCTTAAAGGCTCCCCCCAAATACTACAAGAACTGATAAATGAATTCCAGAAAGTTACAGATACAAAATTAATATACATAAGTCTATTGAATTTCCATACACTAATAATGAAGCAGCAGAAAGAGAAATTAAGAAAACAATCACATTTACAATTGCATCAAAAATAATAAAATACCGAGATTTAAACTTTACCAAGGAGGTAAGAGATCTATATGCTAAAAACTATGAAAAATGATGAAAGAAATTGAGAATGGCACAAATAAAAAATATTTTATGTTCATGAATTAGAAAAACGAATATTCTTAAAATGTCTGTGTGATGAAAAGTAATCCACAAATTTAATGCAATCCCCATCAGAATACAAAGAGCAACTTTCACAGAACTAGAACAAATAATCCTAAAATTTGTATGGAACCACAAAAGACACCAAATAGCCAAAGCAATCTTGTGAAAAAAGAACAAAGCTGGAGGTATCACAATCCCAAATTTCAGGATATACTACAAAAGTACAGTAATGAAAGAATTATGGTACTGGCACTAAAATAGACACATAGATCAACAGAAAAGAACAGAGATTCCAGAAATAAACCTGTGTTTATATGGTCAATTAATCTATGACAAAGGAAGCAAGAATATGCAGTGGGAAAAAGTCTTCTCAACAAATGGTTTGGGGATAACTGAAGAGCTACTTATAAAAGAATGAAATTGGACAACTTTGTTACACTATACACTAAAATAAACTCAAAATAGATTAAGGACCTAAATGTGAGATATGAAGTCATAAAACTCTTAGAGAAAAAAACATAGGCGGTATTCTCTTGATATCAGCCATAGAAACATTTTTCTAGATATATCTCTTCAGGCAAGGGCAAAAATAAACTACTAAGACTATGCCAAAATAAAAAGCTTTTGCACAGTGAAGGAAACCAACAAAATGAAAAAGCAACCTACTGAATGAGAGAAGATATTTGCAAATGATATATCCAATAAGGGGTTAATATCCAAACTATATAAGGAACTTATACAACTTAACACGAAAAAATCCCAAATAATCCAATCTAAAAATGGGGAGAGGACCTGAATAGACATTTTTCCAAAGAAGACATACAGATGGTCAATAGACACATGAAAAGATATTCAACATCACTAATCATCAGGGAAATGCAATTCAAAACTACAATGAGGTATCATCATTTTACACCTGCCAGAATGGCTAGAATAAAAACAAGAAATAAGTATTGGTGAGGATGTGAAGAAAAAGGAACCCTCAAGCACTGTTGTGGAAATATAAATTAGTGCAGCCCCTATGGAGAACAGCTTGGAGATTTCTCAAAAAATTAAAAATAGAAACACCACATGATCTTGCCTGCAGCAATTTTACTCAACACGTCTCTGGAAGGGAAACAAAAGCAAAAATGAACTACTGGGACCTCATCAAAATAAAAAGCTTCTGCACAAGCGAAGGAAACAATCAGTAAAATTAAAAAGCAACCGACAGAATGGAAGAAAATATTTGCAAATGACATATCAGATAAAGGGTTAGTATCCAAAATCTATAAAGAACTTACCAAACTCAACACCCAAAAAACAAATAATCCAGTGAAGAAATGGGCAAAAGACATGAATAGACACTTCTCCAAGGAAGCCATCCAGATGGCCAACTGACACATGAAAAAATGCACAACATCACTCATCATCAGGGAAATACAAATCAAAACCACAATGAGAGACCACCTTACACCTGTCAAAATGGCTAACATTAACAACTCAGGCAACAGATGTTGGCGAGGATGCGGAGAAAGAGGATCTCTTTTGCATTGTTGGTGGGAATGCAAGGTGGTACAGCCACTCTGGAAAACAGTATGGAGGTTCCTCAAAAAACTAAAAATAGTTTTAGTTGCTATGACCCAGCAATTGCACTACTGGACATTTATCCATGGGATACAGGTGTGCTGTTATGAAGGGACACATGCACCCCCATGTTTATAGCAGCACTATCAACAATAGCCAAAGTATGGAATAAGCCCAAATGTCCATCGATGGATGAATGGATAAATAAGATGTGGTATATATATATATATATATATATATATATATATACACACACACACACACATATATATACATATATATACACACATATACACAATATATATTGTATACAATATATACAATGGAGTATTACTTGGCAATCAAAAAGAATGATGGGGCGCCTGGGTGGCCCAGTCGGTTAAGCGTCCGACTTCAGCCAGGTCACGATCTCACGGTCCGTGAGTTCGAGCCCCGTGTCGCGCTCTGGGCTGATGGCTCAGAGCCTGGAGCCTGTTTCCGATTCTGTGTCTCCCTCTCTCTCTGCCCCTCGCCCGTTCATGCTCTGTCTCTCTCTGTCCCAAAAATAAATAAACGTTGAAAAAAAAAAAAAAGATTTTAAAAAGAATGCAATCTTGCCATTTGCAACTATGTGGATGGAACTGGAAGGTATTATGCTAAGTGAAATTAGTCAATCAGAGAAAGACAAAAATCATATGACTTCACGCATATGAGGACTTTAAGAGATAAAATGATGAACATAAAGGGAAGGGAAACAAAAATAATATAAAAACCATGAGGGGGACAAAACAGAAGAGACTCATAAATATGGAGAAGAAACTGAGGGTTACTGGAGGGGTTGTGGGAGGGGGGACAGGCTAAATGGGTAAGGGGCATTAAGGAATCTACTCCTAAAAATCATTGTTTCACTATATGCTAACTAATTTTGATGTAAATTTAAAAAAATAAAATTACAAAAAAAGAAATACCACATGATCCAGTAATTCTGCTACTGGATATTTACCCAAAGAAAATGAAAACACTAATTCAAAAAGATACATGCATCCCTACGTTTATTGCAGCATTATTTACTAGAGCCAAGATACAGAAGCAATCGAAGTGTCCATTTGTAGATGAATGGGTAAAGAAGATACACACACACACACACACACACACACACACAGGAATATTACTCAGTCATAAAAAAAGAATAAGATCTTGCCATTTGCGACAATGCGGATGGACCTAGAGGACATATGCTAAGTGAAATAAGCCAGACAGAGAAAGACAAATGCCATATGATTTCACTCATATGTGGAATTTAAGAAACAAAACAAATGAACAAAAAGAAAAAGAGATGAACAAAAAAACAAAACTCTTAAATACAGAGAAAAAATACAGGGGAGTTGGGCAGGAAGATGAGTGAAGTGGATAAAGGGGATTAAGAGGTACTTAACAAACTTCCAGTTACAAAAGAAATAAGTCATGGAAATGAAAAGTATAGCATAGGATTCGGATTCTGTGTCTCCCTCTCTCTCTGCCCCTCCTCTGCTTGCACTCTGTCTCTCTCTCTCTCCCTCTCTCCCTCCCTCTAGAGAGAGGGAAATTTTAGAGAGAGGGGCAGAGAGAGAGGGGGAGACACAGAATCTGAAGCAGGCTTCAGGCTCTAGGCTGTCAGCACAGACCCGAACTCATGGACCACAAGATTGTGACCTGAGTCGAAGTCAGTTGCCCGACCAACTGAGCCACCCAGGCACCCCTTAGAATGTTTGAGTTCTTGGGAGACTCTCACTTCCTGCATTATTGGCATTTTCTATGACATACCTATATAGCACTATCACGTGGCGCTAGGTTCATTTTCATTTATCCCTATTACACATCCCACTTTCCATCAATGGCTCTTAACACCTTCACTCCAGGCTCCTTGAAGTCTCAAGCTCTCCTTGGTTCTCAAATGTCTCCAAAACTTCTTAGAAGTAATCCTGATTCCAAGCATGATAATTTTGACTTTTCTAGCTCCCTTGTCCCTTTGAAAATAATTCAGTCCTATATCTCATTCTCATTCTCTTGCTAACTGACTGAAATAAAATTTATGAGTAATTATAGCTAGTGTTTTCGTGGTCGGCAATAAATTTTTTTTGTTAGATTTTCACCTTCACATAGGCTTTCTTACCAAACAAATAAACAACAAACAAACAAAAGAGTGTGCATTTATTGAAGAACAAAAAGAACTGTATATAAAGAAGTGTTTTGTTCCCTTCAAATCATACTTGTTAATACTGTTTATTGCCTTAAATATGTAAATCTGGGTGGCCCAGGGGCTACCAAAAGTCTAAAAAGAAACTTCACTTTCCTTTGTGTCCTACAGGAATGCAGAGACAAATTCTCAGAAACAAAGTAAATGTAAGCGGCTACTTTGACCCCCCAGACTTGCACTTTGGGGTTATCTTCCTCTTTTTCCTCCCCTTCTCCATCATCATCATCATCATCATCCTTTTACTTTCATCTTTGATTTGGCTCCTAAAAATAAAACCTCAGTATGAAAGTAATTTTTTTCCAGGATCCATATAGGAATCTGGTGCTTACACTTTGAATACTAATCTTATTTCAGGTTGTACCCAAATTTTGGACCCTTATATACTTATTTTTATTTCTACATTATTTTGTTATAGTAAATATAATTTTAAAAGGCACTTTATGCTTTCTTTAAATAGAGGTGGCATTCATTAGTCTGCCTTTTACACTTTTTAGCACTTTTCCCATCTAAGAAGCCCTTTTGGGAACAAAAGTTGATAATATTTCTCTGGTGGGCAATGCATCCATATGTATCAAAAACCTTAATATTATGCAGGAGATTTAAACCCAGAAATTTCACATCTAAGAACTTATTTTAAGGAGAAAATTTACCATAAGTACAAAAAGTAATTTTTAAAGATATTCATTAAGTGCATCTCATAATTCAATCAGTATGAATTTGGTTAGATAAATGCCAGTGAATAGATTATTCAAGCAATGGACTATCAGGTGGCCATTTTATGTTCAGGAATATTATCTACACATGGATGTTTGTAATAAATTGCTAACCACAAAACACAAGCTACAAAATAAAATGTCCACTATTTACCATTTTCACATGGCATGAGGATTAAAATATTTGGAGTCAAAGACATCTTGGTTCAAACCCTGGTTCCAACATCCAGTTCTAACGCTGGCTCCTTAAACAAATATGGGTAGGTATTCCAGCTTCACAGAGCCTCCGTTTCCTCATGTCATTTATAAATAATAATACTTATCTCTTAATGTTTTTGTAAAGATTCATTTAAATAATGTAAGCAGAGGCCTAAGGACATGGCCCCATACATAAGCATTCCATAAATGGTTTTCCACATTGAATATGGGACATGTGGGATTTTTGATTATAGGTAACAGAGGTAAATTTTGGCTAACTCAAACAATGGCAAATTCATTAAAAATAATATGGAAAAGTTGGAGAACCAGTCTTGGAAATAGGCAAAAACCAATTCAGCTTCAGGGGCTAGAAAGCAGGAATTATAGGATCACTCTTATAGTGCAACAATCTGGCAGGGATGCTGGTACCCAGATAAGAGAATGCCAACCCCTTCCTCAATCACCAGTTTCACACACTCAAAAGTTAAAGTCCCAGCAGAGGGCTTCCATGGGCTGAGCTGATGCCACTGCCTACCTTCTGGCCACAGAAGGCATGGAAGGAAAAATCTGGGTCTTCGGGGCACAGCCAACTAGATTTTCCCTTTCAACAAGATTATATACAAAATGGTAGTAGGTCAACTCTCCTGAAACAGGGTTCTGTTGAAGGTGGATGCTGCTGAGTGCCATAGAATGATAGATGCTCATCTATCATGTAAACACAAGGCAATTTTGAAATGGCAAAAACATAAATCAAAAATTTATTAAAAAAAAAAAACTCTTTCACATACATGTGACCATCATAAAACCCTGTGAGAAAAGCAGAAAAACAAATATTTTCATTTTACAAAGAGGAACGAAGGCTTAGGGAAGATAAAGGACCAACCCAAGGACACTACACTTAGTTTATGCAGAGCTGAAACAGACTCCTGAATCATAGTCCAAGGCTCTTCTGTAGGTACCCACTGGAAATTGTGAAACATCTCCCAGCCTTCTCAACCCTAAACTTCAAAGGACACAGATTACCAGTTGGTGGCATTTTCCTTTTCATATAACTTGCTGGTCTGTTCCTCCCACCACCACCAACCCCTACCTCACTGCTTGAAATTCAGCTCCCCCACCACCACCAGCTGGATGCTCAGCTGGAAGCAGTACAGTTATCCTGCCTGAGGATGGCTGGGAGGCTTGGCAATCTGCCTCCACCTCCAACACATTTGAAGGAAAGAGAGGGTGGAGAACAGAGAGCTGAAAAAACACTGGAGAAAGAAAGGAGTCACACTGGAGGAAGACAAAAAGGCAGGGGCAAACCTGGAAAGGAAATGGTATGGAGGGCAAGCAGTGGGGAGACAGAAAGAATGATTTTTTTAAGCCAAAGAATTAGGAAAATTGTTAAATCAGCCAGGAAGAGGTCCAGTGATTACTAAGATCTCATGCACCTAGCCAGAGAAAAAAGTTAAAGTCTTACAAAACTGCTGTCTCTGTCTCTCTGGAATAAATGATACTCATGATTTACCACAATATTTGACATCTAAGTTACTGAGGATTTGTTTTCTGCTCTGTATCTCTTCTTACAGTTTATAGAAGAGCCCACCAGAAAGAGCAAACCAATTGGAAATTCCCAGACGCTATGAGTTCAATGATAACTGAATACTTCTAGAAAGATCCTAAACATCTTATCTAATATATGCATTTTTCAGTTAGAGAAACTGAGACACAGAATTACAAAACTTGTCCAAAACTATTTATGTACTTTAAAACACTTAAAATATGACTCTCTATACCAGGGAATGGCAAACTTTTCTATTAAGGGCCATCTACTAAATATTTTTGGCATTGAGAGTCATATAGTCTTTGTCACATCTACTCAACTCTGCCATTATACACCAAACACAGTCATAGACAACATATAAACAAATGGATATAGCTGTTCCAATAAAACTTTATTTACAAAAACAGGGTGTGGGTCAGACTTCGCCAGTAGACTGTACTTTATTGATACCTTATCTGGACCTAGTTATTTATTAAACACCATGTGAACATCTCAGGAAAACATATGATCAAATGTGAAGCATAAATTAAATTCCCACAGGAATGATACTAACAATGGCTGCAAGTGATTAAGCACTTCTTATGCAATTTTCCTTATCTAATCACTCCACCAGTCCTGGACAATGAATACTATTACGCTATTTTTCTGGATAAGGAAAAAAAAATACATGTAAGTCAAATAACTTTCCAATGGTCATACAGTTAGAAGGTGGTAATGTCAGTATTTGAACCTTAATGCTGTCTCACTTCAGGACCAAAGTGCTTAACAACTACACCAGGTACAGGAATATAGACACTTGGAAGGCAGAATAGAAAGCCATATCAAGTTTCTCACAAAGGATTGAATGTTTTCATGTTATTCTGAAAGAAACATCAAATAGTTTAAATATTTTAATAGTGCATTCATATCAACTTGGATGAAGCATGAGTCAGTCTCTGTCTCTCTCTCAACCTTCATCTTCCCCTGAAATGCTCATTTTGTTGCCTTTTTCTCATGATCTGTCATGATCTGTCTGTTGGACTTTCTAGCACACACACTAAGATTTAAGGAAGGATTTAGGTGGAGCCCACCCACCTCAGATCCTGGGAAGTGAAGGGTCTCTAACATTCAGAGGAATTCAAGCCTGAAGGGGAAAAGAGGACAGCTCTTGATGATTATCCTAAATTGTTGAAGCCAAACCAGGGAAAACTTGAGGAAATGACTCACTGAACCCAGGAGAAAGAAAAACAGCCGAGTGATGGCAGGAGAAAATGAGGATAATATAACCTTACTGTTAAAGTGAGGGTTAGAAGTCCACAGAGACTCAGAAAGGAAACACTGAAATGGCTGAGTTACATTCCTGAAACTAACATGCAATATTGTTTTATCAGGCTTACAGCTGTTTGGGCCAAAAATGAGGCAGGAACAGATTTCTTCTTAACAGAGACATCATTTCATATTCTTTACTGTCCCCAGATTGTCTCCTCTGCTAGAGTCCTAAGGAGAAATCACAGCTATGTCTGTCCCTTCTATTCTTAAATCACAAAACTAGGCATTCCTGACTCAGAAGCTGAGATTGGTGTGAAAAACAGATGCACTATAGTGCAGCCATTAAAAATCTCCTAACATCTGTACTGAGCCCATGAAAGGACTTTGAGACATCAACATTCCAGTGTAAAAAATTTAAAAAAATTAAAAATTTTTTAAAAAGCCTGATAGGAAAAGTTGGAGAATGTTTTCAAGCATGAATACAGTTAGCTTTTACTTAGTAGGTCACTAGAAACAGAAAGAAAACTATGAGAGAAGTAAACTCTATCCTTTGTCTTTTCTGACCCTTCTATCAAATTGTCACTGAATTAACATTCTTTTTTACTTAAAGTTTACTTATTTATTTTGAAAGGGAGAGAGAGAGAGGGAGAAAGAGAAAATCCCAAGCAGGCTCCATACTGTCAGCAGGGAGCCCGATGTGGGGCTTAAACTCACAAACTGTGAGATCATAACCTGAGCCAAAATCAAGAGTAGGATGCTTAACTGACTGAGCCACCTAGCTACCCCTCTGAATTAACATTCTTATGTAAAACTCTGATCATGTTACTCCTGTGCTCACAAGCATGCAAAATTAACACACCATATTGGTAATGGTGCTGTGAAATACCCACTTAAAAAAAAAAAAACACTTTCATATATTGGTGGTGTAAGTGTAAATTGGTACAATCTCCAAGAGGAACAATTTTGCAATGTCTACCAAAATTAAAAATGCACATATCTCTGTTCTAAGAATTTATCTTATAACTGTACTGGCACTTGTATGTAATGGAGTATGTATAAGATTTTTTGATACAATATTGTTAGTAAGAATAACAGATTAAATACACTTTTGATCCTGGATAGCAGGTCACAGAAGGTCAAAGCTCTTGCTGCAACAACTAAAAACAAATGGACAAATGGAAAGACACATGTTAAATACATAAAAGAGCCATGGATAATCAGATGAACTAAAAGTTCAGAGGGAAAGCCCTTCTTAGGGCTGATAAGACATAAACACTCCAAGCTCTCAATAAAAAGCCTGGAAATATTGTATCTAAAGAATAGAGACAAACCAGGGGTGTATTAAATCTTGCTAACATTGCAAATCAATATATGATTGAGTTGAGGTAATTATCCCCTGGCCCCATTGGCCTCACAAAGAAATAAAGGATCTCTCTCTGGTAGAAGATATCATCATAAGGGTCTACAATTCTTATATACAATACCCAGCATACAGTAAAATGTACCATACATTCAAAGAAACAGGAAAGGTAATCAATAACCAAAAAATAAAATAAAATAAACACAAACCCACAGATGATTGAGATAATGAAGTTGTAATAAAAGTATAATACAGTAAGTATTGTCAAAGAAACACACAGAAAATATTAAAAGATTTCAACAAAGAATCAGAATCTACAAAATAAAACAAAAGGATATTTTAGAATTGAAAAATGTAATTTCTGTATTTAAGAACTCATTGGATGGGTTTAAGAACAAACTGGACATAGAAGAGAGGATCAATGAATTCAAAGGAAGATTGATAACAACTATTCAAATTGAGCCACAGAAACTAACCTGGAAAGCAAGAGTATGTCCAAATGTGAGACATACTCAAACACTGTAATATACATATAATGGAGGTCCAAAAGGAGAGAAAGGAAGAGAGAATGGAGCAGGAACATTATTTGAAAACGTAGGACTGAGAATTTCCAATAATGATGAAAGACATAAACCCACCATTTCCAAGAAGTTTAACAATCCCCAAACATGATAATACAATGAAAACCATAACTGACACATTATAGAAACTGTTACAAAACAAAGATGAGAAATTCTTAAAAGCAGCCAGAAGTAAAAATACCCATTGTATTAAGGAGAGCTACCGTAAGATTGACAGCTAACTTTTCAAATGAAACTATATGTGGTGGCCATTGAAATGTGTCATTTAGATCTTCCTTCAAGATATCCTGTTGCAGGCACCATATCTGATGGACAGCTGTTGCACTTTTGGATCCAATGAAATCTTCATGTCATATCACACTTCCTTTGGGCTGCTTCCAACCAATGAATAAGCACAGTTAATAGAACCAGGTCAAAGAGTTTTCTAACAGCTTTCGCTTGGGAGATCTCCATTGGCCTGTCTAAGCATTTCTCAGAACTGTTCTATAGTCTGAGTTTCTTCTGACCAAATCCTTCCTCTCTTCTTTCATGGATGCCACAACTTCCTGGTTGTCTGAAGGTTCTCCTTACTCTACTCTTCCCTTTCTCATTTTATCTTTCACAGGCATTTTCCCTAAATACATCTGTTGCATTTTTAATCCTATCATTATTTTTTCTTTTTGTGGAACTCAAACTGACATACCATCAAACTCAGAAGACAATATAATGACATTTAAAGTGGTGACAGAAAAAACAAACAAACTGCTGAACCAGAATTGCTAGTGAAATTATTTCCTTCCAGCAGAAATAAAGAGACTCTGGAAACAATGCAGATATCTCTCAGTAGATACTATGGAATATTGTTCAGCAATAAAAAGGAATGAACTATGAACTATTGGTGCATCCAGTAACCTGGATGAATCTCCAGAGAAAATTAGGTTGAATGAGAAAAAACAATCCCCAAAATTTACCTGGTATAGGCTTCCATTATTATAACATTCCTGAAATAGCAAAATTATAGAAATGCAGAACAGATTGAGGGCTGCCAAAGATTAAGGAAGGGTTATGGATGGGAAGAAAGTGTGTATGGTTATAGAAGTGAAAATAAAGGATCTTTCTGATACAGAAAAAAAATAAAAAATAAATAAAGAGAATCCTTTGCCAGTAACACACCACTGAAGTAAATACTCTAAGGGATTCCTTATCTAAATGGAAAATTTTCTTGGTTAGAAACAGAAATTTGAAGGAAAAGAAAAGCACTAAAAAAGCATATGTGAATAAATATAAAAATACTGTTTACAGCAACAATGATAATGTCTTTTGTTTTATTTTATTTGTGTGTGAAAGAGAAACTGAGGGGAAGGGGCAGACAGAGAGGGAGAGAGAGGAGAGAGAGAGATAATCTTACACAGGCTCCACACCCAGCATGGAGCCTGATGTAGGGCTCAATCCCATAACCGTGAGATCATGACCTGAGCAGAAATCAAGAGTCTGATGCCTAAACGACTGAGCCACCCGGGGCCTCGACAATGTCTTTTGAAGTGTAGAACATATAGCATAAAATATATGACAACAGTAACACAAAAGGTAAGACAGGGCAAATAAAATCAAGTTATCAAATTCTTACATTCTTCAGGAAATGTACCAGTAAAGTAGACTATAACAAGTGTAGGGTGCATGTTGAAATCTCTAGGGCAATGACTCAACTGAGAGCAATTTTTCCCATCAAGAGATATCTGGCAAATAAGTAAATAAATGACACAGAGAGAGATTAAGAGAAAGAAAAAGAGAGATTTGGCAATATTTGGAGAATTTTTTGGTTGTCACAACTATAAAGGAAGTATCAAAAGCATCCTCAATTGAGAAACACTAGCTAAAAGACAGAGATCATCAGAAAAAGACAGATTGTCAGATTGTCAAAATAACAACAAAAATGATCAAACTATATTCTGTCTCTAAGAAACTTATTTCAAATGTAATGATATGGTAGGTTAAAAGAAAAAGGATAGAAGAAGAGAGTCTTTGCAAACTCTGGCCAAAGAAAGCTGAGGTGGTTATGTTAATATCAAACAAAGAAGACTGCAGAGCAAAATAATTCATTAGAGATGAAGGGAGCATTACATAATGATAAGAGTTTCATTTCACCAAGAAGACAAAACAATCCTAAATATGTTTTTACCTTTAACAGAGCTTCAAAATGCATGAAGTGAAACTGAGGGAATTAAAGACAAAGAGCAAAAATCCACAGTTATATCTGGAGACTTCAAGTTGCTCTCTCAGTAATTGACAGAACTAATAGAAAATCAGCAAGATTGTAGATGAACAGAATAACACTATCAACCAACTGGATCTCATTGAAATTTTTAGAACATTCCACTACCAACAGCAGAATGTACATTCTTTTCAAGTGTACATGGCACACTCATCAAGACAGATCATATCCTGGGTCATAAAGCAAACCTTAACACATTTAATTTTTTTTTCAACGTTTTTTATTTATTTTTGGGACAGAGAGAGACAGAGCATGAACGGGGGAGGGGCAGAGAGAGAGAGGGAGACACAGAATCGGAAACAGGCTCCAGGCTCTGAGCCATCAGCCCAGAGCCTGACGCGGGGCTCGAACTCACGGACCGTGAGATCGTGACCTGGCTGAAGTCGGACGCTTAACCGACTGCGCCACCCAGGCGCCCCAAACCTTAACACATTTAAAAGAATTGAAATCACATAAAGTATGTTCTCTGATATAATAGAATTAAAATATAAATAATAATAGAACGATAATAAGAAATCTCCAAACTCTTGGAAATTAAAGAATACCCTTTTAGATAAATCCATACATCAAAGAACACCCTAGAGAAATTAAAAAATATTTTAAAATGAATAAAATACAACATATCAAAATTTATGTGATGAGTAAAGCAGTGCTGCAAAGGAAACTTATAGCATCAAATCCTTACAGAAAGAACATTAAGAAACTAGAAAAGGGAGAGCAAAATAAACTTAATTTAAGCAGAAGGAAGGAAATCATAAACATAAAAGCAGATGCCCATGTAATTGAGAATAAACAAACAAAAAACAATAAAGTCAAAACAACCAAAATCTTGTTGTGTAAAAAGGTCAAAAAAATATAAATTAACCTATAACAAAACTGACCAAAAGACAAAAGAAGACACAAATTACAAATATCAGAAATGAAAAAGAAAATATCACTAGAGACCCTGCAGACTGTAAAAGGATAAAAGGGATACTTTGAACAACTCTACAGACAAAAATTTGACAACTTAGATGAAATGAACCAATTCCTCAAAAACCACAAATACGTATCCATGATAATAGAGATAATATGAATAGTCCAAAACTAATTTTTAATTGGATTTATAGTTTGAAACCTGGAAAAAAAATGTATCCAGAATTTCTTTCGGTCTATAGTGGGAAGATTTCAGGTTATTTTAGCTCACTGTATTACTAGTCATGGAACTCTTCTAAGTTTTTTGTAAGCCCGTTTGAATTGAGTTTTCTGTTACTTAAAGAAAGACTTCTTAAACATCATAGTTCTGTGACATTTGAAATAATATTGTAGTTGTTAAGTGTACAAATGCAATACCGTGATGACCTAATGTAGTAATTATAGAAATACTGGCAGTAGTATCATTATGGTGTAGTGGCATTAGTAGTTAAATAATAATAATTATAACTAAGAGATACTAAGCACTTAACCTGTGGCACCCTGCAAAAAAAACTTTGCATTTGCAAAGTGTTGTAGAAGAGGAAACAAATATAGACATTATTAAGTAAAAGAGTAAAAACACAGTGAAATGGAGTATCAGGTGGGCCTTTCTGTAGATTAGTTTTCTTCCCAGCCTACTGTCTGGTTGTGATCCTTCTACTCTGGGATAGAATGGGACTAGAACAATTATCATTTTTTTCTACCCATGCGAAAATGCCTTAATGACATGCCCGTGGTCTTCAGGAGAATGCTTCCAGTCCAAGAAAAAACAAGTTCTGGCAGCATCAAGATCCTGCCAAGAAAGTAAGCCAGTTTTGTGTTTCTTCAGCCAGGATTTGCCCTTTCCACCAATTAGACCATAGAGTCATAAACTGTACTTGCTGAAAGCCTCCAGTGCCAGGTAACACACACACATACACACACACACACACACACACACACACACACACACATACACACACCATGAACAGTGAATGAATGCAGAGTGCCTAAGAAAGGTCCCAGATTAATGGGAGGAACATCTCAATGGGGTGGTCAGTCTCTAATATATTAATAACCTTCAAAAAGAATATGCAAGTTCATCTTGTTTACTTATTGAAATAAGAGCCTGAAAGGGCTGTTATGCAGTGTTTAGCAGTATTCCCATAAGCTTGCTAACTTCAAGTAAGTACTTTTCATTAACCTGAAAGTTGAAAGAAAAACTTACATGCAAGTTAACTGCAAAAACAAAAAGATAAGCACCACTTATTTCTATGCTTTCTCCATTCTAATGAGGCAATAATCCAAGAAACCACATTCTTGCCCTTATAAATCAGCTACCAACATGAATGTGATTCTTCAGCTATGAGAAAATGTATTTTGAAGGATACAGGTTAGTTAATATTGGAAATTCTTGTGTACGTTGGGAGATAACACTATTTGCCCTGATAAGGACCAGTACTTTTTTTTCCTTGATAAAGACCAGTGCGTTTTTCCTCCTTTTTATCTGGCCTTGTCAAAAATCAGTCATACATTCTTGCATTTTCCCTTTTTATCCTTCTTGCCCTTGCTAATTTGGGGGTTAATGCCAGTAACACATTTTCCTGATACAGTGGTGAATATAATATAATCCAGTATTCTTGTCCCATATGTTAAATACAATCTTGAAACAGGAAAAGTTTTTATTTAGGAACAATAAATAAAAGTTACAATGTACAGTAGCTACAAAGCAAGAATATACTAACTGTGCCAGTGAAAGTATTTGGCTTTATGACTTTGAAATCTCTTACTGTAAATCAATTCACTGGTGTTAATGTTTATACTTCAGATGGAAATATGATGGATAAAAAGAAGAGGGAAGGAAGGAAGGAAGGAAGGAAGGAAGGAAGGAAGGAAGGAAGAGGAAATTGGCAGATGGTTAGAAAAAAGAAAGAGAGAGGGAAGGAAAAAGGGGAGAAGAAACCCAGGTTGGGATTAGGGTACCTGGGAGAGTAAGCCAACTTTGAATCCTATTAAAGGAAATACAGCTAACCATGGAATTTCCAGCTACCTGTTCATTACTATTTGGAAAGCATTGCTGACATATGTAAATTTGCTCTAAGTAAAAAAGGTTCTATCCTGTGAATTCAGTGGGCTTTATGCCTGGGATACAGAGAGTTCTCAGTAAATATTTGGTAAATAAATAAGTGAACAAGGAAACATACAAGTTTCTTTTTATGTATTCATAAAACTGAAGCCTACTTGTTTAGTGAGTTGCCCAAAATCATAAAGAAAATCTTAGGTTCCTAAAGCATATTAGATGGAAAATGTAAGAAAGATAATCAATTGGGACCTAAGAGATATAGATTCTGGTTCAGGGTTTGTTTTGTCATTTCACCTCTCTGGGGCTCTAAATTGCAGAAGGAAGGGACTCAACTACATTGTTTTCTGCTGTACCTTCAATGCTTAGCACAGTATCTAGTATATACCAGATGCTCAATAAACATTTAAATACTTAACATTTCCCCATCTGTAAAATCTAGTTTCCCCAATAAAAATTAAGATGTTGATACCAAGCCTTTCTGAGTGCTTTTTCCAATTCTATGTCACTGTGAGAAAGGTTGCTTGTTCCAGTCCTCATTTCATCCTCCACTTTCCAACTTCTGCTCAAGTTGTACAGGAAGGCAAATATAGGTGAGTGAGGTTCCAACACCCTTTCTCCAATGTTATACCATCATCCTTCTGAGCTCTTATTTCTACAAGAAAAACCACAAAGATGCAATTTTAATTAAAAGCAGTGAATCAATTACTTCATTGTGTATTCTGTAAAATGAATTCCAGAATCACCACAGACCTCCCAATCTCACAACCTCAGCAGTCAAAGATTTCCCAAACTTTCACATTAGGTGGTTCTCGTCATTCTTCCCTAGAGGGGAAGCCAAGGGACATTCTTTCTCCTTGTCTTCTGGGGGGTTCAATAGCAATAAACAGGTTGGAATAAAACAGCAGCAACAATGCTTTATGTATTACAGGATAGTGTCCTTGAGAGAGATGAATTCTCCCACACTATTATAGGGAGTCTTTCCTCCTTCTTGCATAATACTGCCCTAGTGAGAAAAATAGCAGAAAATCCTGAAGCATAGGCAAGAGAATCCATAGAATTGTCAGCACAACCTTCCCGTTTGTCCAGAGAAGGAGGGGGACCCAACTTCCCAGAAGACCCACCCATGTTTCTCCTTTTTTGCGGACTCCTTTCCTGAGGAAAGAAAGCCCTGACGGTGGCTCACTCTCAGTGACTTTAGGGTAATGTATACTATTCTGAGGAGGGGCCTAGTCAAGGAGTCAAGAATTCCAATTTGACTTCTAACAAACTGTGTGACTGAAATAGTTCCTTTCCTCTCTGAGAATCAAATTCCTCAATTTTTAAAGCTTATTTGAACTTTTAAGTAGTTGTAAAATTCCTTTTTCAAAAATACCTTTCTTATTCTAGAAATAATACATAATATTGTTAAATTCTTTTAAACAAGACAAATTAAAAGAAAAAACACAATTATTCATAAATCTACCACCCAGTGATATTCACTGTTAACATTTTTGTGTATATTTTTGGATAAGACTGCTTGGGATTTTAGCATCATTGAATGTGTATCTCCTAGTGAAGGTTACCATTTAAAGTCTTCCTGAGGCTTCAGTTGTGCCAGTTGTGTCAGTTCCCTCAGTTACTGAGGGAATCCCCCTCAGTAACCATAGACTATGACAGCCTTTTGATAATTTTTTTTTAACGTTTATTTATTTTTGAGACAGAGAGAGACAGAGCATAAACGTGGGACGGGCAGAGAGAGAGGGAGACACAGAATCCGAAGCAGGCTCCAGGCTCTGAGCCATCAGCCCAGAGCCCGACGCGGGGCTCGAAGTCATGGACCGCGAGACTGTGACCTGAGCTGAAGTCGGACGCTTAACCGACTGAGCCACCCAGCCGCCCCTATGACAGCCTTTTGAATGCCCTTGGTGGTAAGTCATCTGAGTCTGCTTGTAAATATTGGAAAAGTCATTTGAAGACAAATCTGTATGATTAGAATGATCAAGGTGGGTACCTGTTTTGGAATTATTATCATTATTATCATTACTGTAAAGCTTAAAGACTATTTTTCACCTTCCTCTGGAATTTCCAAACTTTTGATGATTAAAGAAAAGAGACAGGGTAATGTATACTTCTGATGATTCAAGAAACGGGATACATTTCACTATTTTAGGGCATTTCCCAAGATGTTTTCTATGGCCCTACAGATGCTGGAGATGTTCCCTTGGAAAATAGAGTTGTGTGGTCAAAACAGTTTAGCAAAAACTACGCAATTTACTCCCTTAAAGACTCACAGTGCATATTTAATATATTAAAGTCTCTGAGATTCCTCTGCTAATAAACCCCTTTAATTTTCATTAACTGTGTTTCCTAAACGTATTCGAGTTCAAAACACTTACTTGGGAATTTCACATTAGTTTGCCCATCAGTCAGTCATGACAGATAGTATAGTTTGGAGAGCAAGCATGCAGATTTCTATGGGCACATGAGCTTAACCTCTCAGAACCTGAGGCTCCTCTAAGATAAAGATTAAAATCTTACCTATATCACAGGACCTTTGCAACTAAGTGAAACAAATCATGTGAAGAACATAGAGCAATACTGGCACAAATGTTCAAATAAATGTGAGATTTTATTATTTTTGTTTGAAAGAGATGAGATGTTGAGGACAGGATGAGGATGGACAAAATTTGTGGAGGAGGGGAAGGGTAATGAACAGTGATTCCTCTTAATTATTGTAGCAAGTTCTTGTCCAGACACAGGAAACCATTTTTTGGCATTAAGGCAATCTGGCTTCCAGAGAAGCCATCCCGGTACAGAACATCTAATACATTTTTTCTAAAATATAACATTCATATTTTTAAATTCAAAGCTGAACCAGCAGGAAAGAAGAGAAAATAACAAAAAAGTACAATCCAAAGAAGGAAGCAAGTACTAGAGGCTCATTTACAAGTCTCTAGTAGCTAACAATTTGGGTTTAATGGTTTATGCTCAAGTGGCAAAAGACAAATCCTGAAACCAGTGCAATGTGGGAGGCTGTGTTATAGACCACTGTATAAATTCAGTAGCCCCTAGAAGATAATGGAATAATGGGTAAAAATAATAAAGGAATGAGTGGAGGGAATACTGTGCTGTTTTATCCTTAGTTTTATATGGAGCAAAATAAGAGAGAAAAAAATTCCCCTTATAATTTGTAATTCACAATGAGCCCACCTTCACACAGGTTTGGAGTTAGAACCCATACTATTCAAGCACTCTCAGGTTGATGGTGCCATGAAACACCCAAGAGAAGCAAAAGCCTTTTCTTTCTTGAATTAAATTTTTAAAATCTTAAAGGCAGACCTCAAAGATACCCCAGAGGGATTTTAAAAGTCTCTAAGCCTATTTGGAAACAAATAATCATTGTCATGATGTGAATATTCTACAGAATCACCCCTAAACAGACAGAAGATAATGGAATTACTAGATATCAAATATAAAATTAAGCATAAAGAACTTTACAGCAGTATTTAAGGTATGAACATTGGTAGGCCATTGGTAGGCCAGTGGAAAAAAAAAACAAATAAAATGTTTAAAGATAAAAAAATTAATAATTAAAAATGAACCTCATAGGGAAGTTTAAACATTGGTTTAGAAACAGACGAAGAGAAAATTAGTGATCTGGAAAATAGATTTGAAAAATTACACAGAATGAAGCACTTTGAAAGAGAACCCAACAACTCAATAATGAGAGATTTTAATGTACATTTCTTAGTAATCGGTAAAGAAGCAAATGAAAAATTGGTAAATCTATAGAATAATTTACTGAATAATCCATCAGTTTGGATTTTTGATGCCTGGGAGGGATAGCATCATCAGATGCCATTCAGCCCATAGTGGGAACTATTTTACCTGTTTTTCCCCTGTGATAGTTAGCTTAACATGACTCTAGGGAAGGAGATTTTAAACCTCCTTTGTTCAAGAAGCCTCACTTTGTTCAAGAAGTCTTCCCACAAAACTCTCCTGGAATTAAGTATACCAGTAAGACATGTCTCTGTGACTTCTTGTTAATGTTTGTAATTTTGCATAAGTTCAGTTGTTTTTTTCTTTTATTTCTATTTGGCTTTCAATGTAATACATGCACATTATAAGCCAATGTGTGAAAATATATATAAGGCCCCCACCCAAAACAAAAAGAAAAAAAGAAAATTAAAATGATCCACGAACACATTATTCAGAGGTAAGCATTATTAGTATTTTATTATATTCTTGTCATTTTTCTATGTGTAATCTTGTTCACTCACTGTTTAACACTTATCACATGGCTCACACTTCATTTAAGCAGCATGGAGGTAGCAGTAGTGAAAAGTAAAGTCTCTGTCCTCTTGGCACTTACATTTTTTTCTGTACTTCCATATATGAAATATGCATATTTTCAATTTAAAAACAAATGAAGATAAAAGACCAGATGAGATACTTAGTAATTATTCATGTTATTCTATCCCTTATTTCCTCAGTGAGGAACTAGATAGCTGTAATCATGGTATTCTTCATATCACCAGGCAGAGTATGGTAGATGCAAAAGTTAAGAGGGTCAAAGGGAGCAGGGAAAAGGCAAAAGGCAATTGGGATCATGGGTCTCTCTCAATTTGGGGCAGGTCTTAGTGTATTGGCAAACCTAATGTATTGGAGGGGCACAGGAAGAACGGACTTGTAGTGTTTGCTAATTTCCATGGTACAAATACTCCCATGTATCCAATTTAAAGCTTTCATGTTTTAGAAAACATACTTATTACTAACCTTCAAGAGCTAGTACAAACCAGCTCCAGCACAAAATGCCTGGCCCTGATAGAACCCTTACATCCTCTGTCTCTTAGTTCTGGTGGTGCCCTGGAGAATGGAACCTTCTCTCAGCAGGAAGAAAAGAAAGAAGGCTGGGATGCTAGAGATCAACCTCACCAAATCCTCCTTTTGGTCTAATCCACTTTGCTTTTTGGAATCCTGTTCTGCTCCCTGGCTAATCAGGGGCTTTGCCTAGAACAAATGGAAGACCTACTATATACCTACTATGGTATTGTGTGGAACACAGAAAACGCACAGTTGTGATCCTCACTCTCCACCAGCTCACCTTATAGTGGAGTAGGGAATCAGAAATATTGCTTAGTGATTATTTAAAAATGCAGAGAAAATGAACCCACTTGGAGATATGATTATTTCCAAAAGTTCAGATGCAGTATAATGAGGTCTCTTACATCAGACATGTGACATGAGAGAATCAAAGCCCTTACTCTGTCATTTGAAGTTCTGTGGTTGTTTTTTGTTTTGTTTTTGTTTTGTCTTGTTTTTTGTTTGTTTGTTTTTTGCAGTTTCTATGGTCTTAAGCAGCTAATTAGTAACAAGAATTAAATAAGACAATGCATGGAAAGTCATCACATGGTGCCTGACACACAGTCAAGTACTCAATGCTACAGTTAATAACAGTATTGTTATCAATAATATTTATAGTACCACATGAACAAAGACAACAAAACAGAAAAGACTATAGCTATTTCATGGATTAGCCAGTAACTTGGTTTTTATTAAAATCTTTGTGATTAATGGAAGATTGCAAAATTATTATAAGGGCATTAAGAACCATGCTGAGGAGTTTGCACTTGTTTTTTGTTTTTGTTTTTAAGAGAGAAGTTCATGCAAGTGTCTGAGTGAGGGAGGGGCAGAGGGAAAGGGAGAGAGAATTTTAAGCAGGCTCCACACCCAGTGTGGAAACTGACGCAGGGATTGATCTCAAAACTGAGAAAATGACCTGAGCCAAAAATCAGAAGTCAACACTTAATGGACTGAATCACCCAGGTATTTCTGTATGTGGTTTTATAAATGATGACAAAGCAATAGAAATTCAGTGACATGATCTGAGCTGCATTTGGGGAAGATCAAGCTTGAATTATGGCTACTTTCACTGACAGGTTTGGTAGTTTTTGCTGATATGACTAGATGAAGGCAATGCTGTTTGTGGCCACAGAACCTGGGCAGTCAGGAATTTGCCTTCAGAGATCTCCCTGCAGCCTCATCTCTGGGGATGATTTGCCTTCAAAGCAGACAGTATGTATTTTCCTGAAGCTACGCCAAGTCCTTTTTCCCTTTCTTACTTTGCTATTTTTTGGCTCATAGAGTCACTAAATATAAGCAACTTTTGAAAAGATCTCCAGCCCGCTCATTCCAGTGAGTGTAAGAGTTATCTAGGAATTGAAGATGCATACTAAAGTTCATCAAGATAGGCCTGCTTCCATGTCACAGTCTGTAATATCTTTGTCCAAGTTTTGGGGGTAACCAGGTCCTAACAATAGCTTTTCACATTTCTCATTATCTTACATAAGAGGCAATACTTTTCTCAAGTTTGTTGACATATGAAGCAAATAAGCTGTTGGAGAAGTTTGTTGCAAAACTGGAAACAAAATGTATCTCAAATAGTTTACAAAGGCTGTGAATCAGGGGTTGGGAGGTGGCCCAAAATTCCTGCTTCCTGTCGAAAGCACATTCAGCTCAGTGGGATGCATTTGTCTGGTTGTGATATGTAAATGATCTCCACAGTGTATTTATGCTTGAAAATTTCACTGATTCCTGTTATTTCAGACCACATACACCCACACAACTGTGATTACTTGGAGTCCTTGACTGGAATATATCAGGAGTAATTGGGCTGGTATGCCATCTTTTGTTGATAATTGGAAACTTTTGGACACAACACAAGAAGTTAGCAGATTCCCCTGAACCTAGCCATATGTTTGAGCAGTTATAGCAACAACAATTTTCTGCATGCTCCTAGCTGGAACTCAAGAAGGACTTTATGACTACTGCACAGGTCTAGCCCTAATGGTCTCCAAAATATTATTTGATAAACAGAAACAAGATCTTTACCTGACAAATTATTAATAGACCTGGTTAGGACACCATGTTGCACAAAATCAATTCAAAGGGCCTCTTTTTTATTTTACTAAACTATAATCAAGACACAGGGAAAAGATAAAGGTTTCCATTGCAAGGCAAATTAAACACCCCAATGAAATTTATCATGTGGACTGATTTAAACTGGAGGACTCAATGGGATGTTAAATATTTTTTGCATCTAATTATAAAAGTGAAAGGAGGAACACACATGGAGTTGATTGTGCTTTGCATAATTTTGGGAAAAGAAGGGTTTTATTTTTTAATATACCACATTTCCATCCCCTAAACACTAGTCAAGGAGAGATTTCTCTAGAAAAATCCATCAGATCAAAGTCAGTCATTCAAAAGGAGGAGGCAAATTTGATTCACAGGATATGAAAACAAAAATTTAATTAAATAGTAAGAATAAACACAATAAATGTTTTTAAAATACCCTAATATGATGTATATCAAAGAAAGCAAATTTATATGAAGAAAACATGGCATAAGAATTATTCAGATAGTATGAAATAACAGCACCAATATCGGATGAGGTTAAAAAAAAAAAGCCAAGATGATGAAAACTTTACCTGGACTTTGAGTAGGTCTGTAACTTAGTGGAAGGGAAGGACTATGATTAATTTAAACAACTTGGGAAGGGGAAGATGGTGGTGGAGTAGAAAGACCCTAGGCTTGCCTCATCCCATGAATACAACTAGATAACTATCATGTCATCCTAAATACCTCCAGAAATCTATATAAAGACTGAAAGAACAAGCTCTACAACTAAAGGTAGAGAAGAGGCCACATCAAAGAAGGCAGGAAATGTGGAGACATGGCTTGGGAGAGAAACAGATCATGGCTGCTGTGGTGGGGAGGGAGCCATGGTTGTGGACTGGCAGAGAACCCACACAGGGAAAATGAATCCCCATAACAATTTGCTTGAAAAGCTAGAGGAGCCAAATTTCATGAGTTCTTGCCATCAATGGTACTTAAAGCCTGGAGTTTTAAAAGTGAGCATGTTTGGTCCTGGAAGAGTTTGGAGGATGTTGGATTGCTCTTGAAGAAAAAGCAGGGCAAACATCCCACAGACATACAGTATGGAAACAGCAATCTAAGGAACACCTAAGGCACACAGTGGGAGCTTAGTCACTCATCTTGGAGCATCTTCCAGAGGCAGCATTCATGGAGAGGCCCCACTGGGTACAAAGGAACTGGCAGGCACCATTTCCATCCCTGCTCCAAAGCATAAGCACAGGGTCACCTGTAGGAACCAGTGCAATGCCTACATTCACTACCTAACTTGCTTACACCAAGCCCTGCCCCCTGTGCTCTGGAAGAACTGCCCTTTCCAGTCACATTTACCTCAATCCCAGTGCAGCAGGCCCCCTACTCCAGAAGACTGGCCTGAATGCCTGCCAACACTATGTCTCCTTACCCAGAAGTTTTGTGAGGCCTCAGTTCCAGTGGCAGCAGGGACAGGTCTCATTGCACAAGCAGACCAGACAACACCTAATTAAAATATGTCACATTCAGGTCAGGGACCAGACATTACCTACAGCAGGGAAAGAGAGCCTCTGCAGATGACTGGCCTGAAGGAGAAGGCAGCCATAACACAACAGGAGAGCCTATGCAGCACCCAGTGGAGACATTCTCAGAAGTGCCAGGCCCTGAGGAAAGGGGGCACTACACTGCAGGACACTACAGGACCACTTCTTCATAAGTCATTACCCTCAAGAACAGGAGACATAGCAGACTTTCCTTACACATAGAAACAGATACAGAGACTGAGATAAAATGAAAAGACAGAGGAATTTGTACCAAATGAAAAACATGACAAGGCCATGGCAAAACAGGTTTAAGTAACATGCCTGATGAAGAATTTAAAGCAATGATCATAAGGATGCTCACTAGATTGGAGAAAAGAGTGGAGGACATGGGAGGACATGAGTGAGTTATTAGCAGGTAACACAGAGATAAGAAATAACAGCAGAGATAAAGGGCTCAATGAATAAAATGAGAAACATGCTTAATAGAATGAACAGCAGGCTGGAAGAAACAGAGGAACAAGTTGATGACCTAGAAGACAGAGTAATGGAAAGTAATCCAACTGAACAGAAGACAGAAAAAAAGAATTATGTAAAATGAGAATAGACTTAGAGAATTCAATGACTCTATCAAACATAATAACATTCATATTACAGGAATCTCAGAAGAAGAAGAGAGAGAAAAGGGGGCAGAACATTTATTTAAAGAAATAATAGCTGAAAACTTCCCTAATCCGGGGGAGGAAACAGATATCCAGATCCAGGAGGCTACAACCTCCAACAAAAACAACAAAAACAGGTCCACACCAAGATATATTGTAATCATAATGGCAAAATATAGTGATAATATTAAAAGCAGCAAAACAAAATAAGACAATTGCATACAAAGGAAACCCCATAAGGCTATGAGAGGATTTTTCAGCAGAAACTTTCCAAACCATAAAGGAATGGTATGATATATTCAAAGTGCTGAATGGGAAAGATCTGCAGCCAGGAATACTCTATCCAGCAAGGCTATCATTCAGAAAAGGAGAGATAAAGAGTTGCCAGACAAACAAAACCTAAAGGAGTTTGTTACCACTAAACCAATCCTGCAAGAAATATGAAAGGGGACTCTGAGTGGAAAGGAAAGACCAAAAGTGACAGTATGAAGGTAAGGAACATAAAAGCAGTAAAACTGAATATTTCTGTAAAAAATCAGTCGGAGAACTCACAAAAAAGGATGTAAAATAACACTATATACATAAAACATGGAGAGGAGTAAAGAATGGGTTTAAACTTTAAACGACCATCAATTTCTTACCAACTGTTATATGCAGAAGATGTTATATGCAAACCTAATGGTAACCACAAATCAAAAACCACAAATATGCAAAAAAATAAAGAGAAAGAAATGCAAATACATCACTAAAGAAAACCAACAAACCATGAGAGAGAAAGACAAGAAAGGATCAGAGAAAATCTTCAGAAATGACCACAAAACAATTAATAAATGGCAATAAATACAACCTTGCCAGCACCTGCCCTGAGCCAACAATTTCCTTTTTGCCCAGCATCCAATGAGGTGAACCACACACCCATGCAGACAGAGTGGACATGGGCAGAATGGTGGTGGCCAGCCTCAGACTGGTGTTGCTGCTTCTGGCACTAGTACAACCCACATAGATTTATTCAAATCAAACAACTGTTGTAACACTTTCAAGTAACTGCTCCCAGCTAATGCCTGTCCACAGCAACTGGCAGTGCTCTGCAGTCCACAGCCAGTCTCTTCGTGATCTCATTCTTCCTTCTACATCTCTACTGCTAAGAGACTCAGGCCAAAAAAACATCTGTACCACCCAATATTCTAAACCCAATCCAAATGGTGTCCAGATATCCAGTGTGATAAGGAAAAAACAGATCTTCATTGAATCTGCTAACTCCACATTTCAATAAATGTTGAGGATTCCAAATTTCATTGAAGACATGTGAAGGGGTTGACTAGATGATGAATATCTACTAAATCTACTGGAATTTCATGTACAAGAAGACAACATCCAAGATTAGTTAAGAGGTGATTTCTTTAAATGTGGCTTAAGATTATGGACATACAAAATTCTACCTTGAAAATGAGAATACATTTTATCTTACCTGTATCTAAAGGATAGGATATAAACAGATTCAGTTTTCATTTGGTTCATTAAATCTTTAAGACCATAACTCAGGTAATACAAAAAGCTTCCATGATTTTATTTATATGCACATTAGAAGGAACTTCCAGGTGTTATAGCAAATCCTCAATGCATTGTTTCAACATATTAATTTAATGCCTATTGACTCTAGATAAAGTTTTATATTATTAAGCTATCATTCCTTCTTGGGAACTGAACTCTCGTCTCTGAGGCTTTGAATTTCACATTGCATTTGATTTTTTATATAGTAATTTACATGTGCCAGGGCAATGATGTGTTGGAATCCAAATTTTGCTTACATACTCATCACCTATTCCTATTCAACAATAGTGCCAGATTCATTTAGCTAAACTGATTCCAAAGAGTAGAAGTACATTGACCTCAACTAATTTAAAAATGCTTTTTTAATTTTTGCTTATGTTGAATACGTTTTACAATTTATTTTTTTTCTTTTTTTTATTTATATATGAAATTTATTGTCAAATTGGTTTCCATACAACACCCAGTGCTCATCCCAAAAGGTGCCCTCCTCAATACCCATCACCCACCCTCTCTTCTCTCCCACCCCCCATCAACCCTTAGTTTGTTCTCAGTTCTCAACAGTCTCTTATGCTTTGGCTCTCTCCCACTCTAACCTCTTTTTTTTTTTTTCTTCCCCTCCCCCATGGGTTCCTGTTAAGATTCTCAGGATCCACATAAAAGTGAAACCATATGGTATCTGTCTTTCTCTGTATGGCTTATTTCACTTAGCATCACACTCTCCAGTTCCAACCACATTGCTACAAAAGGCCATATTTCATTTTTTCTCATTGCCACGTAGTATTCTATTGTGTATATAAACCACAATTTCTTTATCCATTCATCAGTTGATGGACATTTAGGCTCTTTCCATAATTTGGCTATTGTTGAGAGTGCTGCTATGAACATTGGGGTACAAGTGCCCCTATGCATCAGTACTCCTGTGTCCCTTGGATAAATTCCTAGCAGTGCTATTGCTGGGTCATAGGGTAGGTCTATTTTTAATTTTCTGAGGAACCTCCACACTGCTTTCCAGAGTGGCTGCACCAATTTGCATTCCCACCAACAGTGCAAGAGGGTTCCCGTTTCTCCACATCCTCTCCAGCATCTATAGTCTCCTCATTTGTTCATTTTGGCCACTCTGACTGGCGTGAGGTGATATCTGAGTGTGGTTTTGATTTGTATTTCCCTGATAAGGAGCGACGCTGAACATCTTTTCATGTGCCTGTTGGCCATCTGGATGTCTTCTTTAGAGAAGTGTCTATTCATGTTTTCTGCCCATTTCTTCACTGGGTTATTTGCTTTTCGGGTGTGGAGTTTGGTGAGCTCTTTATAGATTTTGGATACTAGCCCTTTGTCCGATATGTCATTTGCAAATATCTTTTCCCATTCCGTGGGTTGCCTTTTAGTTTTGTTGGTTGTTTCCTTTGCTGTGCAGAAGCTTTTTATCTTCATAAGGTCCCAGTAATTCACTTTTGCTTTTAATTCCCTTGCCTTTGGGGATGTGTCAAGTAAGAGATTGCTACGGCTGAGGTCAGAGAGGTCTTTTCCTGCTTTCTCCTCTAAGGTTTTGATGGTTTCCTGTCTCACATTCAGGTCCTTTATCCATTTTGAGTTTATTTTTGTGAATGGTGTGAGAAAGTGGTCTAGTTTCAACCTTCTGCATGTTGCTGTCCAGTTCTCCCAGCACCATTTGTTAAAGAGACTGTCTTTTTTCCATTGGATGTTCTTTCCTGCTTTGTCAAAGATGAGTTGGCCATACGTTTGTGGGTCTAGTTCTGGGGTTTCTATGCTATTCCATTGGTCTATGTGTCTGTTTTTGTGCCAATACCATGCTGTCTTGATGATGACAGCTTTGTAGTAGAGGCTAAAGTCTGGGATTGTGATGCCTCCTGCTTTGGCCTTCTTCTTCAAAATTACTTTGGCTATTCGGGGCCTTTTGTGGTTCCATATGAATTTTAGGATTGCTTGTTCTAGTTTCAAGAAGAATGCTGGTGCAATTTTGATTGGGATTGCTTTGAATGTGTAGATAGCTTTGGGTAGTATTGACATTTTGACAATATTTATTCTTCCAATCCATGAGCAGGGAATGTTTTTCCATTTCTTTAAATCTTCTTCAATTACCTTCATAAGCTTTCTATAGTTTTCAGCATACAGATCCTTTACATCTTTGGTTAGATTTATTCCTAGGTATTTTATGCTTCTTGTTGCAATTGTGAATGGGATCAGTTTCTTTATTTGTCTTTCTGTTGCTTCATTGTTAGTGTATACGAATGCAACTGATTTCTGTACATTGATTTTGTATCCTGCAACTTTGCTCAATTCATGGATCAGTTCTAGCAGACTTTTGGTGGAGTCTATCGGATTTTCCATGTATAATATCATGTCATCTGCAAAAAGCGAAAGCTTGACTTCATCTTTGCCAATTTGGATGCCTTTGATTTCCTGTTGTTGTCTGATTGCTGATGCTAGAACTTCCAGCACTATGTTAAACAAGAGCGGTGAGAGTGGGCATCCCCGTCGCATTCCTGATCTCAGGGGAAAAGCTCTCAGTTTTTCCCCGTTGAGGATGATGTTAGCTGTGGGCTTTTCATAAATGGCTTTTATGATCTTTAAGTATGTTCCTTCTATCCCGACTTTCTCAAGGGTTTTTATTAAGAAAGGGTGCTGGATTTTGTCAAAGGCCTTTTCTGCATCGATTGACAGGATCATATGGTTCTTCTCTTTTTTTTTGTTAATGTGATGTATCACGTTGATTGATTTGCGAATGTTGAACCAGCCCTGCATCCCAGGAATGAATCCCACTTGATCATGGTGAAGAATTCTTTTTATATGCCGTTGAATTCGATTTGCTAGTATCTTATTGAGAATTTTTGCATCCATATTCATCAGGGATATTGGCCTGTAGTTCTCTTTTTTTACTGGGTCTCTGTCTGGTTTAGGAATCAAAGTAATACTGGCTTCATAGAATGAGTCTGGAAGTTTTCCTTCCCTTTCTATTTCTTGGAATAGCTTGAGAAGGATAGGTATTATCTCTGCTTTAAACATCTGGTAGAACTCCCCTGGGAAGTCATCTGGTCCTGGACTCTTATTTGTTGGGAGATTTTTGATAACTGATTCAATTTCTTCGCTGGTTATGGGTCTGTTCAAGCTTTCTATTTCCTCCTGATTGAGTTTTGGAAGAGTGTGGGTGTTCAGGACTTTGTCCATTTCTTCCAGGTTGTCCAATTTGTTGGCATATAATTTTTCATAGTATTCCCTGAGAATTGTTTGTATCTCTGAGGGATTGGTTGTAAGAATTCCATTTTCATTCATGATTTTATCTATTTGGGTCATCTCCCTTTTCTTTTTGAGAAGCCTGGCTAGAGGTTTGTCAATTTTGTTTATTTTTTCAAAAAACCAACTCTTGGTTTCGTTGATCTGCTCTACAGTTTTTTTAGATTCTATATTGTTTATTTCTGCTCTGATCTTTATTATTTCTCTTCTTCTGCTGGGTTTAGGCTGCCTTTGCTGTTCTGCTTCTATTTCCTTTAGGTGTGCTGTTAGATTTTGTATTTGGGATTTTTCTTGTTTTTGAGATAGGCCTGGATTGCAATGTATTTTCCTCTCAGGACTGCCTTCGCTGCGTCCCAAAGCATTTGGATTGTTGTATTTTCTTTTTCGTTTGTTTCCATATATTTTTTAATTTCTTCTCTAATTGCCTGGTTGACCCACTCATTCGTTAGTAGGGTGTTCTTTAACCTCCATGCTTTTGGAGGTTTTCCAGACTTTTTCCTGTGGTTGATTTCAAGCTTCATAGCATTGTGGTCTGAAAGTATGCATGGTATGATTTCAATTCTTGTAAACTTATGAAGGGCTGTTTTGTGACCCAGTAGATGATCTATCTTGGAGAATGTTCCATGTGCACTCGAGAAGAAAGTATATTCTGTTGCTTTGGGATGCAGAGTTCTAAATATATCTGTCAAGTCCATCTGATCCAATGTCTCATTCAGGGCCCTAGTTTCTTTATTGACCGTGTGTCTAGATGATCTATCCATTTCTGTAAGTGGGGTGTTAAAGTCCCCTGCAATTACCACATTCTTATCAATAAGGTTGCTTATGTTTATGAGTAATTGTTTTATATATTTGGGCGCTCTGGTATTCGGCGCATAGACATTTATAATTGTTAGCTCTTCCTGATGGATAGACCCTGTCACTATTATATAATGTCCTTCTTCATCTCTGTTACAGCCTTTAATTTAAAGTCTAGTTTGTCTGATATAAGTATGGCTACTCCAGCTTTCTTTTGGCTTCCAGTAGCATGATAAATAGTTCTCCATCCCCTCACTCTCAATCTAAAGGTGTCCTCAGGTCTAAAATGAGTCTCTTGTAGACAGCAAATAGATGGGTCTTGTTTTTTTATCCATTCTGATACCCTATGTCTTTTGGTTGGCGCATTTAATCCATTTACATTCAGTGTTATTATAGAAAGATGTGGGTTTAGAGTCATTGTGATGTCTGTATGTTTTATGCTTGTAGTGATGTCTCTGGTACTTTGTCTCACAGGGTCCCCCTTAGGATCTCTTGTAGGGCTGGTTTAGTGGTGACAAATTCCTTCAGTTTTTGTTTGTTTGGGAAGACCTTTATCTCTCCTTCTATTCTAAATGACAGACTTGCTGGATAAAGGATTCTCGGCTGCATATTTTTTCTGTCTAGCACACTGAAAATCTCGTGCCAATTCTTTCTGGCCTTCAAGTTTCAAAAGAGAGATCAGTCACGAGTCTTATAGGTCTCCCTTTATGTGATGGCACGTTTACCCCTTGCTGCTTTCAGAATTTTCTCTTTATCCTTGTATTTTGCCAGTTTCACTATGATATGTCGTGCAGAAGATCGATTCAAGTTACGTCTGAAGGGAGTTGTCTGTGCCTCTTGGATTTCAATGCCTTTTTCCTTCCCCACTTCAGGGAAGTTCTCAGCTATGATTTCTTCAAGTACCCCTTCAGCACCTTTCCTTCTCTCTTCCTCCTCTGGGATACCAATTATGCGTATATTATTTCTTTTTAGTGAATCACTTAGTTCTCTAATTTTCCCCTCATACTCCTGGATTTTTTTTATCTCTCTTTTTCTCAGCTTCCTCTTTTTCCATAACTTTATCTTCTAGTTCACCTATTCTCTCCTCTGCCTCTTCAATCCGAGCCGTGGTGGTTTCCATTTTGTTATGCATTTCATTTAAAGCGTTTTTCAGCTCCTCGTGACTGTTCCTTAGTCCCTTGATCTCTGTAGCAAGAGATTCTCTGCTGTCAGCTATACTGTTTTCAAGCCCAACTTTTTACAATTTAAAAAGTGATCTGTTTTGAAGGTAAAATTGACAAATCTTAAAATTAAAAAGGCAAAATATGTGCAGCAGCCAAAACTGTAAATCAAGTATTTGTAAAGTGAAGACTGGAGGCTTACATTAAATTCAGAAAAGCTTTTATACTCTTTTTGCAAATACTTTTTTTTTAATTCTGAATTAGAATAACCACATTTGGAACACTTTCTGTTAGTCAATAATTTTAGGTAGTTAAAACTTGGTCTTAAGCCTAAAGTGGGCTTGATTCTGGAAAGTAACTCTTTTCACAACTGTCTCAGTGCACATAAAGCTTTATATATAGATACTGTAAGGTCTTCTGTTCACATGGTCACATATTGATGCTAAGATGCTCTAATATCTAATATGGCCACAGTAATCTTGATAACCAATGATAACCAATACTATTGTTTCCTATCTTTAGGAACCTACACCAGAACAACTATACCCAACAGATCCCAAGCTACTATTTGTGCCAATGAAAATTTCATTTTGTTTCCTACATGAATGCTGTATATCTATTTTGGATTGTATATTGTATTTCCATATTTCTGCTTTGATTCATAGTACTTTCTCATGTTGTGAAATTGATTGTCATTGAACCAAAACTGTAATTAAAAAGAAATAGCTGAAAGAGGAAAAAAATAGTAAATACATATCTATCAATAATTATCTCAAATGTTAATGGACGAAATGCTCCAACCAAAAGACATAGGTTGACAGAAAGGGTAAAAAACAAGACCTATCTATATGTTGCCTATGAGAGACACATTTTACACCTAAATCCACCTGCAAACTGAAAGTGAGGGGATAGACAAACATTTATCATGAAAATCAATGTAAAAAGAAAGCCAGGGTAGCAGTATTATCAGGAACAATAGACTTTAATTTTTTTTTAACATTTATTTATTTTTGAGACAGAGAGAGACAGAGCATGAACGGGGGAGGGGCAGAGAGAGAGGGAGACTCAGAATCGGAAGCAGGCTCCAGGCTCTGGGCCATCAGCCCAGGGCCTGACGCGGGGCTCGAACTCACGGACCGCAAGATCGTGACCTGAGCTGAAGTCAGACGCTCAACCGACTGAGCCACCCAGGTGCCCCGAGGAACAATAGACTTTAAAACAAAGACTATAACAAGAAACCAAGACTATATAATAATAAAGGGGACAATCTAACAAAAATATATGACAATTGTAAATATTAATGCATCCAATATGAAAGCACCCAAATACATAAAACAGTTAATAACACACATAAAGGAAGTTATCAATAGTAATACAATAATAGTAGGGGACTTTAACACCCCACGTACAAGAATAGATAAATTATCTACACAGAAAATCAACAAGGAAACAATTGGCTTTGAATGGCATGCTGGACCATATAGATTTAACAGATATATTCAGAACATTCCATCCTAAAACATCAGAGTACACATTTCTTTTCAAGTGTACATGGAACATTATCCAGAATAGATCACATATTAGGTCACAAAACAAGCCTCAACAAGTTCACAAAGATCAAAGTCATAGCTGGCCTCTTTTCTGACCACAATACTATGAAAGTAGAAGTCAACCACAGGAAAAAAATTGGAAAAACCATAAATACGTGGAAGCTAAATAACATGCTACTAAGCAATGAATGGGTCAACCAAGAAATCAAAGAAGACATTAAAATTACATGGAAACAAACAAAAATGAAAATATAACAGTTCAAAATCTTTGAGATACAGCAAAAGTAGTTCTAAGAAGGAAGTTTATAGCAATACAGGCCTACATAAAGAAGCAAGAAAAATCTCAAAGCAACAACCTAAACTTACATATAAAGGAGCTAGAAAATGAAGAACAAACAAAATCCAAAAACAATATAAGGGAGGAAATAATAAAGATTAGAACAGAAATCAATGATATGGAAACCAAAGAAAAATATAACACATCAATGAAACCAGAGGCTAGTTCTTTGAAAAGATCAAGAAAATTGATAAGCCTCTACTTAGACTGAGAGAGAAAGAGAAAGAGAGAGAAAGGACTCAAATAAACAAATCACAAATAAAAGAGGAGAAATGACAATCAACACCAGAGAAATACAAACAACTGTAAGAGAATATTATGAAAAACTATATGCCAAGAAATTGGACACCCTAGAAGAAATGCATAAATACTTAGAAACATATAACCTGCCAATACTAAAGCAGGGAGAAATAGAAAATTTGCACAGGCTGATTACCAACAAGGAGATTGAATCAGTAATCAAAAACTCCCAACAAACAAAAGTCCGGGGCCAGATGGCTTCACAGATGAACTCTACCAAACAGTTAAAGAATAGTTAATACCCGTTCTCCTCAAACTATTCTAAAAATAGAAGAAGGAAAACTTCAAAATTCACTCTAGGAGGTGAGTATCACCCTAATATCAAAACCAGATAGACACCAAAAACAAAGAGAACTACAAGCCTATATCTCTCATGAACATAGATGCAAAAATCCTCAACAAAATACTAGCAAACCAAATCCAACAATATATTTTTAAAAAATCATTCACCACGACCAAGGGAGATTTATTCCTGGGATCCAAGAGTAGTTCAATATTTGCAAATTAACCAATGTGATACATCACATCCATAAAAGAAAGGATAGGGGCACCTGGGTGGCTCAGTCAGTTAAACGTCTGACTTCGGCCCAGGTCATGGTCTCATGGTTTGTGAGTTCAAGCCCCTCATCAGGCTTGGACAGGCAGCCTGGAGCCTGCTTCCGATTCTGTCTCCCTCTCTCTGTGCCCCTCCCTAGCTCATGCTTGCTCTCTCTGTGTGTCAAAAATAAATAAACTTTAAAAAATATTTTTAAAAAAAGAAAGGATAAAAACCATATGATCATTTTAATAGATGCATAAAAAGCATTTGACAAAGTACAACATCCATTCATGATAAAAACCTACAACAAAGTAGATTTACAGGGAACATACCTCACCATCTATCAAAAACCTACAGCAAGCATTATGTTCAATGGGGGTGGGGGGGGGAGTGAGAGTTCACCCTTAAGGTCAGGAACAAGATAAGGATGTCTTCTTTATCTTCCACCACTTTTATCAAACATTATACTGGAGGTCCTACCCAAAGCAGTCAAACAATTAATAAAAGCATTCAGTAAGGAAGAAGTAAAACTTTCACATTTGCAGATGACATGATACTATACATAGAAAACCCAAAATACTCCACCAAAAACCTATTGGAATGTATAAGTGAATTTGGTAAAATCACAGGATGCAAAATCAACATACAGAAATCTGTTGCATTTCCGTACACCAGTAATGAAGCAGCAGAAATATAAATTAAGAAAAAAAATCCATTTACCATTGCACCAAAAATAATAAGATACCTAGGAATAAACCTAACCAAAGAGGTGAAAGAATAGTACTCTGAAAACTAGAAAACATTGATGTAAGAAATTGAAGATGACACAAAGACATGGAAAGACATTACATGCTCATGGATTGGAAGAACAAATATGGTTAAAATGTCTATACTACCTAATGCTATATACACATTTAATGCAATCCCTATCAAAATACCAACAGCATTTTTGGGGCGCCTGGGTGGCTCAGTTGGTTAAGCATCCGATTTTGGCTCGGGTCATGATCTCACAGTTTATGAGTTTGAGCCCTGCATGGCACTCTGTGCTGACAGCTTGAAGCCTCGAGCCTGCTTCAGATTCTGTGTCTCCCTCTCTCTCTGCCCCTCCCCCTGCTCATGCTCTGTTTCTCTCTCTCTCTCAAAAATAAACATTAAAAAAAAATTTTAAAATACCAACAGCATTTTTCACAGAGCTAGAACAAAGCATCCAAAATTTGTATGGAACCACAAAAGACTCCGAATATCCAAAGCAAGCTTGAAAAAGAAAAGAAAAGCTGGAGACCTCACAATTCTAGACTTCAAGTTATATTACAAAGATGTAGTGAACAAAACAGTACGGTACTGGCACAAAAATAGCCATATAGATCAACAGAACTGAATAGAAAACCAGGAAATAAACCCACAACTACATGGTCAGGTAATCTTCAACAAAGTAGAAAAGAATATCCAATGGGAAAAAGGCTGTCTCTTCAACAAATAGTGTTGGGAAAACTGGAAAGTTAGATGAAAAAGAATGAAACTGGACCACTTTCTTACACCATACACTAAAATAAATTCAAAATGGATAAAGACCTAAATGTGAGACCTAAAATCATTTTTAAAA
Organism: Herpailurus yagouaroundi; assembly: GCF_014898765.1. Taxonomy (NCBI): domain Eukaryota; kingdom Metazoa; phylum Chordata; class Mammalia; order Carnivora; family Felidae; genus Herpailurus; species Herpailurus yagouaroundi. The sequence continues at coordinate 442,221 of NW_024412404.1, read as the reverse complement.
ATAGTAAAGAGCACAGTCAGTAATCTCTGACATCAGCAGTAGCAACTTCTTTCTAGACATGTCTCCTGAGGCAAAGAAAACAAAATCAAAACTAAATTATTAGGACTATATAAAAATAAAAATCTTCTACATAGAGAAGGAGACAATCAACAGAACTCAAGGGCAACCTACTGAATGGGAGAAAATATTTGCAAATGACATATCCAATAAAGGGTTAATATCCAAAATATGTAAAGAACTTAAACAACTCAACACCCCAAAACCAAATAATCCCATTGAAATGGGCATAAGCAGACATTTCTTCAAAAAAGACATACAGGGGGCGCCTTGGTAGCTCAGTCGGTTAAGCGTCCGGCTTCAGCTCAGGTCATGATTTCACAGTTCACGAGTTCGAGCCCCACATCAGGCTCTGTGCTGACAGCTCAGAGCCTGGAGCCTGCTTCGAATTCTGTGTCTCCCTCTCTCTCTACTCCTCCCCCACTCATGTTCTATCTCTCTCTCTCCTTCAAAGATAAATAAAAACATTTAAAAAAAAAGACACACAGATGTCTAACACACACATGAAAAGATGTTTATCATCAGTTACCATCAGGGAAATGCAAATCAAAACTACAATGAGATATCACCTCATATCAGAATGGCTAAAATCAACAACACAAGAAACAAGTGTTGGGAAGGAGACAGAGAAAAAGGAACCCTCGTGTATGTTGGTGGGAATGCAAACTGGTGCAGCCACTGTGGAAAAGAGAATGGAAGTGCCTCAGAAAGTTAAAACTAGAACTACTCTGTGATCCAACAATCGCACTACTGGGAATTTACCCACATAATATAAAAACACTAATTCAAAGTGATACATTCACCCCTATGTTTATAGCAGCCTTATTTATAATAGGCAAGATATGGAAGTAGTCCAAGTATCCATCAATAAATTAATGGATAAAGAAGATGTGGTGTGTGTGTGTGTGTGTGTGTGCACAATGGAATATTATTCAGCCATAAAAGAGAATGAAATCTTGCCATTTGCAACAACATGGATGGAGCTAGAGAGTATAATGCTAAGTGAAATAAGTCAGTCAAAGACAAATTCCATATGATTTCACACACATGTGTAATTAAAGAAACAAAACAAACAAGCAAAGGAAAAAAAAAGAATGAGAGGAAAAACAAGAAACACACTCTTAACTATAGTGAACAAACTGATGGTTACTAGAGGGGAGGTGGGTGGGAGGATAGGTGAGATAAGTGATGAGGATTAAGGAGTGCACTTGTGATGAGCACCTGGTGATTATAATAAAAATTTTAATGAATGAATGAATAGGTAGGTAGATAGATAGATAGATACATAGATAGATAGATTAAGACTGAGAGGAAAGAGATAAAGCTTCCAATCTTGCTTTGCCACTAACAAGCTGTGTGATGTTGGGTTACTCACTTTTTTTTTCGGAACCTCAGTTTCCTTTTCTGTAAAATGAGGCTGGGGTATATTGCCGTTATTCTCTCTAGCCATGCTAAAATCTTACTTCTTGTATTATATCCCTTTCCTCACATTCCTGATGTTATCTCAGATGAAATAAATATTTTTAAGAAAATCAAGAATGTACCATTAATAGGATTTTATATCAAAAGTTATCTGCAAACAAATGACTTAATTAATTCTGCAACTTATTCATTCTTTCATTCATTCAACAAAATTGGATTTCAACGTTTATTTATTTTGGGACAGAGAGAGACAGAACATGAACGGGGGAGGGGCAGAGAAAGAGGGAGACACAGAATCGGAAACAGGCTCCAGGCTCTGAGCCATCAGCCCAGAGCCCGACGCGGGGCTCGAACTCACGGACCGCGAGATCGTGACCTGGCTGAAGTCGGACGCTTAACCGACTGCGCCACCCAGGCGCCCCAACAAAATTGGATTTCAAAGTTGAGTACCTATTATGAACCAGATACTGTGGTATCCTATAAAGTCTTCCCATATAAAGTATAAAAGTCAAAAGGACATTTTACCTACCCTCAAGGATTTTATATTCTGGTGGTGGAGACAGGCACATGATTTTAATAAAAGGTAGAAGTAAATGATAGAGGGAAGCACAGAAAACTTTTGGGAGAGAAATGATATACCCTCTTAAGATGGGGAAGGCTTCCTAGAGGAGGAGACACATGACCTAAAGAATGAGTAGGAGGTTATTATTCTAGGTAGAGAAGAAAGACTGTCAAAGTACAGAAGAGTAGAAGTAGAAAGAATTTTGAGATAGTAGTAGTAGCTAGAATGTAAAGCACAGAGTAAGGAACAATTACATAAGAGGAGTAAGTAGTGGAAATTCTAAGTTACCTTTTAAAGGACCTTCATTTTGTCCCATAGAGCAATGCTTTTCAAAGAAGCCAAGGATCCACATGTACCAGAATTACTTGAGACTTTTGTAAAAACCAAACAAACAAACAAAATCTGAGTTTTGATTTTAAGCTAAATCTGCTGATTCAGAATCCCTTGGTATGAGGCCTGGGGATCTGTATATAAAAGAAATATTCCAGTATTTCAGATGCAACCTAAGGTTTGAGAATCATTTGTATTAGATACTTTTACATCCATTATTTTTACTTAATTTCCACCATGATATTATTAGTAATGGGAATTTGGGTTCCAAGAAAGATGCCATTCCCTAGGATAACTGATGAAAACAAAATCAATATTATGAGCTGAATAAACATTGGGATCAATGAATAGATGACTATATCAGGAATAGAGAATAAAACTAGGACTTGGGGGCCAGAAGTATGTTCCAAATTGGGGATTTAATTTTTATAACAAGGCAGAATATCAAGATGAATACTGAAGTATAAGATCAGACATAATAAACACTACAATTTAAAACACTTTCTAAAATCTCAGTTTCTATCCTGTAAAATGGAAATAACATCTTTCAGAGGCACCTGGGTGGTTCAGTCGTTTAAGCCTCTGGCTTCAGCTCAGGTCATGATCTCGCTGTTCATGGGTTCGAGCATCATATAGGGCTTTCTGCTGTCAGTGCAGGGCCCGCTTCAGATCCTCTGTCCCCATCTCTCTCTGCCTCCCTCCCCCCACAACAAATAAATATTAAAAAAAAAATAACATCCCCCATTGGAAGAACAAATGTTAAAATGGCAATACCATCCAAAGCAATCTACATATTCAATGCAATCTCTATCAAAATAACACCAGAAAACACCCCAAATAGCCAAAGCAATCTTGAAAAAGAAAACCAAAGCTGGAGGCATCACAATCCTGTACTTACAAGATGTAATACTGGTACAAAAACAGACACTCAGATCAATGGAACAGAATATAGAACCCAGAAGTGGACCCACAAACATATCGCAACTAATCTTTGACAAAGTAGGAAAGAATATCCAATGGAATAAGGACAGTCTCTTCAGAAAATGATGCTGGGAAAACTGGACAAGAGCATGCAGAAAAATGAATCTGGACCACTTTCTTACACCATACACAAAAATAAACTCAAAATGGATGAAAGACCTCAATGCAAGACAGGAAGCCATCAAAATTCTCAAGGAGAAAGCAGGCGAAAACCTCTTTGATCTTGGCCGCAGCAACTTCTTACTCAACACGTCTCCAGAGGCAAGGGAAACAAAAGCAAAAATGAACTATTGGGACCTCATGAAAATAAAAAGCTTCTGCATAGTGAAGGAAACAATCAGCAAAACTAAAAGGCAACCGACAGAATGGGAGAAGATATTTGCAAATGACATACCATATAAAGGGTTAGTATCTAAATCTATAAAGAACTTATCAAACTCAACACCCAGAAAGCAAATAATCCACTGAATAAATGGGCAAAAGACATGAAGAGATACTTCTCCAAAGAAGAAATTCAGATGAGTAACAGACACATGAAAAAATGCTCAACATCACTCATCATCAGGAAAATACAAATCAAAACCACAATGAGACACCACCTCACACCTGTCAGAATGGCTAACATTAACAACTCAGGCAACAACAGATGTTGGCGAGGATGCGGAGAAAGAGGATCTCTTTTGCACTGCTGGTGGGAATGCGAGCTGGTGCAGCCAATCTGGAAAACAGTATGGAGGTTCCTCAAAAAATTAAAAATAGAACTACCCTACGACCCAGCAATTGCACTACTAAGTATTTATCCAAGGGACACAGGTGTGCTGTTTCGAAGGGGCACATGCACCCTAATGTTTATAGCAGTACTATCAACAATAGCCAAAGTATGGAAAGAGCCCAAATGTCCATCAACTGGTGAATGGTTGAAGATTTGGTTTATATATACAATGGAGTATTACTCAGGGTGAAGAAGAATGCAATCTTGCCATTTGCAACTATGTGGATGGAACTAAAAGGTATTATGCTGAGCAAAATTAGTCAGTCAGAGAAAGACAAATATCATATGACTTCACTCATATAAGGAATTTAAGATACAAAACAGATGAACATAAGGGAAGGGAAGCAAAAATAATATAAAAACAGGGAGGGAAACAAAATGTAAGAGACTCTTAAATATGGAGACAAAGGGTTGCTGGAAGGGTGGTGGGAGGTGGGGGGATGAGCTAAGTGGGAAAGGGGCATTAAGGAACCTATTCTTGAAATCATTGTTGCACTATATGCTAACTAACTTGGATGTAAATTTAAAAATTAATTAATTAATTAAAAAAATAAAGACAGAGCAGTCTGCAGGCTTGGAACATTCCAGCTACCTTACAAAGCAAAACTTCAGTTATACTGTTTAGTTTGCAATCAATTTATTTTTATGATTCCTTTCTAATGATGGCAAGTGATACAGGTTTTCCATGTGGGGTGGTCTTCAAATAAAGTTGTTTTAAGGGGAAAAAACTCTTTCAAAGGACAATGTGGGGGTCTAAGATGCTACCCAACTTGCATGCTAATAGATTAGCCTGCTACAGTTTAATGGATGCTAGAAGACACAAAATCCCTGGTTCAGAGACAAAGAACAGTATATGACTTATGGCAACAGCAGTAGCCACAGAGCCAGCATATCTGTGCTTAGTCTCCAAGGCCCATTTCCAAAAGGGAGCTGCAAAAAGAGGGTTCTTTACAAAAGGGGAACGCTGAGTTTAAGAAACCTGACAGAAGGGGCACCTGGGTGGCTCAGTTGGTTAAGTGTCCAACTTCAGCTCAGGTCATAATCTCACGGTTCATGGTTCAAGCCCTGCGTTGGGTTCTGTGCTGACGGCTCAGAAGCTGACGGCTTCCGATTCTGTGTCTCTCTCTCTGCCCCTCCCCTCCTCACGCTCTGTCTCTCTCTCTCTCAAAAATAAAATAAGAACACTAAAAACATAAAATAAACAAATAAATAAAAGAAACCTGACAGAAGACATTATCTCTATCTTCCAAAACTATTTGCTGTACAAGCATCCTTCAAAAATTAGTCTGAAACAAATGGGAACCAGTGCCTCACTCACAAGATGTGCAGAAATGTAAGAGACTGACAGAGAACTGTCTCATTATGATATATATCTCACAGGCTGATATAATAATTAAATGGAGTAAAATATATAAATTACATAACAAGGTGTTTAGAACACAAAAATAGCTCAATAAAAGTAATTGCTATTATTACTGTTATAGAATTATCATTTTGGGTTTTGTTGCTGTTTAACATTACTCAAAGATTGTTTGTGGTTTACATATTAGCCTGCAACTTACCTTGACCAAGAGAATTGACCCAGAAGCCTGGAGTTGGGTGGGTCCTGAAGGTGGGACTAAATGGCATGACTGGGGAAAGAAAAGTTAAAAGGCAGAGTGGTCATTAGAGATATTGCCCTTGGGAACCTCAGTGGGGACCACTTGTCAGTCCTCTGCAATCTGTGGTAACAGTAAGTGATGAATTGGTAACTGTTGTCAGAGGCTTCAACCTCTGCTATTTTATTTCCTTCTCTACCCAAACAGAATCTGAAATTTCCTTACACAGCAAGCCTGTACCTGTAATGCCTTCCCTTCCCCTCTCTACCATCTGTTTTCTGGAAGGCAGCATATAATGGAAATAACCCAAGAAATCCTGGACTTAAATCCAATATTTGCAACTTACCAAAACTTTTTTTTTAAGTAGAAAACGGAATAAGTAACATTTAAATCTTTTGAATTTCCAGTGCCCAGAATAAGCTTAAGGCAAAGTGATGAGTTTTGACATAGGACTTGAATTTCTTTGCGGTCCAGCCCCTACCCAGGGGATAGTTGACCTAGATCTGCCCTTCAAGATCTAGAATATAGGTTTTACTTCTCCTTTATCTTCCTAGGCTATTTGGAATGTGTAGTCTTTGTTGAGATTCTTCACAGGATTTGATCTTTCACATTGAAATACCTAATGGTGCTTTCAAGTAGCTTAATACTCTGCTAATGGCCAAAACTTTCTATCTACCCTAGAAGCACAAATCCAGCTGCTCGGTTATGGGCTGGCCTATTTATAATTTAAAGACTATCCCAATGTATTATTTGTCACAATGTATTTCAGAGCCTATACCTGGACATGTAAGTCATTTCCCAGGAGAAATGTTTCTTTCTTCTTGCTCCTCTTGATTCGTCATGAGATATTTGCTTGCTATCCATTTGCAAACAGTAGGGCCTGTGCCTCTGGAAGAGAATAACATTTAAAATGGCCACTAGGCTTGGAGACAGACAGTCTGGGTTCAGAACCCAGTTTTATTACTTCCTAGTTCTCTGGGAAGCAGCATCTAAGGAGATGAACTTACCTGCATCCAGATGGTTTTGAATCCTAACTACTCACTAACTAGATGACTTCTGACTGACCACAAACCTTTGTGAGTCTCACTTTTTCCATTTTTAAAATAAGAATGATAATACCTACCTGATGGAGCCTTCTGTGAGTAGTCAGTGAGATACCATGCTTACACAGTGCTCATCACATTATAGCAGCCACCTAACAAGTGTGACATCCACTCCAGCCATTCAAGGTCTCATCATCCTCTGAACTCACAGCATGCGATGGCTCTGGCAGGAATGGAACACTTACATGCCTGTGGGCCCAGCACATAACTGAAGTCAATGAGTATAAGAAAAAGAACACTGCAATTTTCCGGATACAAAGCAATTAAAAGTTGGCCTCAACATTGGGAAGAAAATAGTAAATGCTGAGGACTGTGGCAAACCAGGAAGTGTGTGTTTCATCTAACACACCTACCACTCCAGCCCATAGTTGCCCCATATTAACAGATCTGATTTTTCCTAAAAGAAGTCATATATTTGGATTTTTAGGTAAACGTTCTCAACTTTTAACTGTTGGCTCACTTAAACATACTCGGGGGCACCTGGGTGGCTCAGTCCGCTGAGTGTCCATCTTCGGCTCAGGTCATGATCTCATGGTTCTTGAGTTCAAGCCCCACATCAGGCCCTGTGCTGACAGCTCAGAGCCTGGAGCCTGCCTCAGATTCTGTCTGTCTGTCTGTCTGTCTCTCTCTCTCTCTCTTTCTGCCCCTCCATCACTCATTCTCTCTCTCTTTCTCTCCAAAATAAATAAACATTAAAATAATTAAAAAATAAATTTAAAAAGCATACACAAACAACTTGGAACTAAAACAAAAAAAGCTTAGTCCAGACCACCAACTAGGAGACTCTATTTAACCACATTCACTCGATACCATTTAAGCCCAGAGCTTATATTACTCCTTGACTCTTTTTATTTTATTGTGTAATTTTTAGTGCTCAAGTTCTGTCTCCAATTATATTTTGTTAAGCTACTTGAGTAAGATATTTGAGAGCAGGGTTGGTGTCTTGCTCAGGAAATAGCCACAATTGGTAAACTCCCCTTTGGGTTATATGCTTTAATCCCTTGAAATGGCTTGCTTCCCTCCAGAAGAACTTATTGACTTCTTTGTGCCATGACACAGGAATACAACAGCTGGCTGCCTCTGGGAGGTTGAAAATAAACAGGTTCAGAAGCTCTGAGGACAGAAAATGGACATTGTAGGTGGAGAAACAGCCCAAAATAAATACAGCTGTTGAGGCAGAAAATTTTATTTACTTTGGCTCTTTTGAGGTCTATACTGGGGGAGGAAGAGTTGCAAATCCTGAGACTTTTCATATACTGATGACAGAGACCCCACTGAGGGACTGATCTCTAGTGCTAGGCACATTTATACTAATCATTCAGTGTATATTTGATGATTAACAGATTGACTAGATAGCTCAAATGATGGAGGACATTTTAACAAAATGAAAATGATGAATTAAAGGTCTCTGCATTGGAGGGCCTATGTTAATGTACATTCTAGTTTGGAATATAACTCACACTGAACATTCTTTAACAGCAAGCTTTTGTTTGCCACATAGACATAAGGGATAAGACATGACACTAGCTTCAAAGGCAGAAAATATGGCCTGTAGTCTTAATTTGCTAACTAGCCATATGACTTTAGCAAATCATCACAATATTCTGGGACCCAGTTTCTTCCACTATAGAGTGAAGGATTCAGAAAGAAGATCTAGAATGGGAGCAGTGGAAAAGTATGGGATGAAGAACCAGAAGGTCCACATTCACATCCTAGCTATGATCATTCATTCCTGCGAAAACTTGGATGGGAAAGAACATAATCCCCAAATCTCTCTCCACCTTTGCAGACAAGACAAATAACAGTCTTCTTCTGGTGTTGTAACCATGAATTAGAGAGTAGAATTTACATAAAAGTGCTTTAAATGGATATACAAGCATAGACATTGGTATCAGACAGAATCGGCTTTGAACCCTGACCCCCCCCCCACTTCCATGTGCTCATAGAAAGGTGACTTAAGACTTTTTACCTTACTTTCCTAATTCAGAAAATGCACATAATGATATCTACTTCATTGGGTTGCTGTAATAATTAAATTATGTGTAGTAATATATGGAAATCACAAAGCACCATAAATAGTAATTATTATAGCTGGTAAAAGACAAATGGCATTGATATAAGATCTCTATCGCATTATTATATGGTGCTAATTAGCTAAATCCAAAAACAAACTGATTTTTTTACGTTTTGATCTCAATAAAAATTATTCTCCCTTTACAAAACAAAACAAAACAAAAACACCAAACAATGAAACAGGGTGATCTAGTTTAAGTTGATCATGAACTTAGTTGTTTTCTGAAGCCCAGGAGAGAATAAAATCCAGACATCCAAACATTGTGGCTCAAGTTTAATTTGCCCTGCAAGGGCCTGTTGCATTGAGGTAAAAAATAATGGGAAAGTTTCCTTTAGAAAGAAAAGATCACAGTCCATTTTTCAGAAAGCAGCCCATGGAAATACTTGGGTGTGTAGTCATCCAGAAAGCAAAAGCAAACATCCCAGACAGTCACTGTTGCAGATTGTGTTCTCAGGGCAACATTCCAGGCTTTTCTAAGATCCAGATCACAGGAGTAACTCTTTATCTTAATAGCTCTCCAGATCTTGCCAATATCATAGGGTACACTTGAAATCAAACTTCATCCAGATGGCAAGAAATGAATTGAAACTCTCTTTATCTGACAACTGAATTAATCACTCATTCATCCACTGATTTATTCATTTAAAACACAGTTATTATTAGTCTAATAATATGCACTATACTAGATGCTACAACCATAAACTAGGCAAAGTCCCTGCTTTCAGCAATGATCTGAAATACAAAGATTCTCACACACATAACTCCAAATGTTTTGTAATGCCAGGTCTATAATGAGTAAATATTAAGATACATGAAACAATATTAAATGTGTCTACTCTATCACAAATATCTTACTGCTGACAATCTATCCTCCACAAAAGGGAAAGACTATATATATAAACATGGTCATGGAACATTATTCATGGTAGCAATATAAATGCCTAACAAATGGAATAATGGTTCAAAAAGCCAAGGTACATGAAAAAAATGGAATGCAGGCATTAAGAAGAATATAATTATAAAGATCAGCAAGATAAAAATAGCCTATTCATGTGAGATGATAGAAATAATACAAAATTATGATGTGTCAAAGACATTTAACTTGGGGTATAATTACATCTATTAAAAATACACATTTGTTTCTGAGTAAGGTCTGAAAGAGAATATAAAATTTTGTAGTTTTATAAAAGTAGTAAAATTTTAGTGATTTTTTTCTACCCTCTATAGTGTTGTTACATGTGTAAACAAAGTAAGAAGTTAACACATGCTGTGATTTGAGTAACGGGAGAAAATGTTTCTTAACCTTATAAATATCTCCTTCAGTACCATTTCACCAAATACTGGCTTATCAGTTTTAAATTCTCTTTCAAATCTGGTCTCTTTCTGCACCCTCACTAATATGCTTTAGTTTAGCTTCTCAGTTCACCCGCTTCTTGCACCCATTAATTCACCCATATCTCCATTTTCAGACTTCACAGGTGTTTGTCCATTCAACTAATATTTATTTTTCTTAAATATTCAGTCCTGGTAATCAAACAACCTTCCCTCAACCCACCAGACATGTACATGTATATCATGTCTGTGCCTTGGATTGCCATCGTCCCTGATATTAGAGATGCATGTATAAAACATAAGCAGCTTTATGTTTTTTTGACATGTCTCATTCTGAAATCCTTCCATTTGTTCCTGGGAGATAGAAGAGTGTCTTGGTAAGACTTTAGGTTCCACACAAGAATAGCTAAGACACTTCTGAAGAATTAGACTAAGGTGAGGAATTTGTTATACAAGATAGAAGACTAATTTACAAGCCAAAATAAATAAAATAATGTGGGTACTCTGCTCCCAGTAATGATTGAGTAGCTCCTATCAGGCTAACCCTCCACATATAACAACTAAAATTCTGTAAAAACTATTAAAGAAAAAAAAAACTCCCTGAAATAACTGAAAAGCAACTAAAATCAGGTGGAAACTGGAGAGAAATTTACACTTAGATGAAGATAAATGAACTGAATTTTCCATTTGAAAATGGATTTTTATTTGAGGGCAAGCATTAGTTCACTAAAACTCAAGTAGAAGCCTATAATCTTAGTGGCTTGAAAACAAAATAACAGTTTGGGGCAAACACAGTAGCTGAAAAGTAAGGGGAGAAACCCAGGAAAGGGAAGATCCAGAATGGGAGAGTCCCAAATTCTGCATATAAATTTTCCCCAAACCTCTGGCTGACCCTTAAACTGTGCATGTATGAAGGAGACTAAGTATTCCTGCTAAGGCTAAAGGGGTTAAACAGAGATTTTCACCTGCAAGGTAGACAGATTAGGAGTATGAGGTCAGCAAAATTAATTGCCTGCAAAACCAACAGTTTCAGGGGAATATAACAGAATTCAGAAACTACAAAATATCATTTACAGTGTCTAGGATATAATCCAAAATTATTAGACATATAAAAATAGAATAATTTAATAATGCATACTGAAGAGTAAAGGCAATTAGTGGAGACTAATAGATCAGATGTTGGAATTATAAAAAATGTTATTGTACCTAGAGGAAACTAGAAGAAACTAGAACATAGATGAAAACATATTCATAATGAATGAAAAAGTAGAAAATCCTCCAGCAGAGAAATAGTAACTATTTTTTTTAATAAAAAACTTTAGAATAGAAAATACATATGAAATTTAAAAATAAGAGATTTTTTTCTCAGGAATAGATGGCATGAAAAATAAAACAAAATAAAAAGCCCAGAAGCAGATTCATGAAAGTGTAGATACTTGATATAGAACTGAACTGACATTGAAGACCAGTGGGTAAAAAATAGATATCTACACTAAAAAAAAAAAAAAAAAAAGGATTACTCTCTCATACCACACATGCAGTCAATTGTATACTGATTAAAGATTTAAATGTAAAAGGCAAAAATTTAAAAATTTTAGAGGATACTATACCAGAAAATATTCATGACCTTTTGGCTGATAAAGAATTCTAAACAAGAAACAAAAAGTACTAAACACAAAATTATAAACTGACAAATTTGAAAGTATTTAAAAAATTTTAAAGCTAGATATAACAGAGTACACTACCATTTTTATAAGAAGAGAAAGTAGAGTGTATATAGTTATTGTTGTAAAAGAAGCAGAGAAAAGATAACCAACAGATGAAAATGATTATCTATCTACATGGAGTAGAGTGGTTGGGAACTGGATGAAGAGTGAAGAAATAGAGATCATGACTTCTTTGAGCTAACAGTTAATTATTAATGATTCATCTTATTATATATTGTTAATAATATATAGTAAATATATATATTCTGTCAACATATAAATATTTTTAAAGTTAAGTAAAGATGATTTTTTTAAAACCCAAACTCTAAAATTGAACACAAACAGAAACATATGACTCTACCTATAAGTCAAATTGATAGAACACTTAACCACACAGGGAAAATAATTCAAGTAAATTTTTTTTTTAACTTTTGAGAGCAAGGGTGCAAGCAGGGGAGTGGGCAGAGGGAGAGACAGAGAAAATCTTAAGCAGGCTCCATGCTCAGTGCAGGGTCCAATGCAGGACTCAATCCCACAATCCTGGGATCATGACCTAAGCCAAAATCAAGAGTCAGATATTCAATAGACTGAGCCACCCAGGCGCCCCTCAAGTAAATTTTAAACAGAATTACCTGACTGTTCACCTTTTGTATGATAGAGGATAAAAAAGTGCTGCAAATAAATTTGGAATTCGATTTAGTTTTGTTTTGAATAACGGTACTGCTCTAAAACTGTTTTGTGTGCAGTGTAGAATAGAGCAAATGTATAAATGTTTGTGGTGTTGCTTGGGAAGCAGGGTTTTCACTATGGAAAAAGAGACATACCAAAATGGAATGAGAGAAGATAGCAAGTAACCCTGTGGTATTAGATCTGAATTCGAAGTATCAGCAAGAACTCGGGATTTTTTTAAGGGAATTTCCTGGTAGCTAGAAACAATGAGGCCCCAGTAGCAATGAGCACACTTAGAGCCCAGACGTTATATACTAAATCTCAATCCCAGCTAAAAGGAACAGAGCTACCTGGAGAAATGTCTGATACCGGGTCTAGGATAAGGAGTGTACAAAATAAACCTGAAATATCACATGGCACCAGAAAGCAAATGCATGCTTAATGACTAGCGGATTCATGTTGTTAACAGCAACAGAGCTACTTTCCAAATGAAAAATTATTTGCAGCACTAATATGTGAAAGGGAAAAAGCAAAACTGCGGGGCTCGGATCCCTGGTCTTTCACCCTCCATCTTATTTCATATCTTCATTCAGTGGCAGCCTCTAAGACCAAGATTTTGAGAACCATTGGTGTATTGAAAAGAGCCTGGATTTAAATGTCCAGAGACCTGGACTCTAACCCATATTTGGCCAAACACTCCCATATAGTCTTAGATAATTATTTAGTCTCTCGGGCTAAATTTACATGTATTTACTTATATGTGAAGCAGGGCTAAAGCTACTAATTTGCCTATTTCACACTTGTGAGGGTCAAAGAAGATAATTGTGAATACTCTTTACAAGGTTAAATAGAATGGTTCTACACTAGTGTAATTTATTACACCCCATGGAACATTTAGACATATTCTTGTACACCATTTGGCAGCTGTCATTCTTAGCTGTTGCCAAATGGTAAGGTAACAACAGATATTTAATACATATTGGGGGAAGATGGAAGTTGCTCTTCACCCTTCCTTTCACCACAGCTTTACTAGTCACATATGGTGTCAGGCATCTGACAGTACAAAGATAAAGATGCCATGGGTTCACTGTGTAATAAAGGAAAAATAGCATAAATAAAATACTTGAATGTAGTATGAGGACGATGCTGGAAACACTTATATTACACTTGCAACCAGAAAACAATGCAATAGGCAGTGCCAGGATTCAGGGTAGAGAGGGGTGGCAGGGAACAAACACCACATAGAAATGAAGGTGCCAGAGGAGCCAAGATGGCAGAACAGCATGGAAGCTTTTTGTGTGTCTCACATCCATGAAATAGAGCCAGACCAACACTAGCCCATCCCACACACATAGAAAACTGATCAGAGGATTAACACAACAATCTGCACAACCTGAACCACAGAGTTCAGCAGGTACACAGTGCAGAGAGCTGAACATGGGGAGCGAGAAGCCATGAAAGGTAGGGAACTGCTTTTGTGAGTGGAGAGAGGACTGAGACTTGGGAGGGGGAGAGAATATGGGAAAAGCACCCCACCCCAAAAGCAGCTGGAGAGAAAGTGGAAAATTGGAAACAGCTGCAGGGACTAAACTAAAAATGGAGAAAGGAGGAAGGAGAGGGTTTAAATTGTATTATGACTGTAAACAAGGGGAGCGCAAAGGCTGCAACTCCACAGTTTGATACCTGGTGGTACTCTGATGGAAAGAGTGAATCCCCAGGAACAGAGTGGGGTCTGGGAGGTTCTCGGGCCACACAGGAAAAAAAGGTTCCACTGCTGGAAGGTCATTTGGTAGAGATTGTTGAAGCCACGTGGTCCCAGTAGACCCCAGAAAACAGCTACATTCACTGGTGCTGGGGCAAGGTCGTTAAGGGTGAAGCCTGGTACCAGATGTGTGTTGTGATTTTTCATAATCCCTGAAATGCTGCTGCTGCTACACTATCTTGTGAAATTTTTCTGGGTTGGGCTGGCACCTGGCCGCAGTCTCAGGGCACCGACAGCAGCAAGGTCCAGCAAGCGTTCCTGGGTGCAGCCAGCATTCAGCCGTTTCTTGGTGAGACCCTCCCTCAGTGGGGCGGAAGGGGTCAAAGCCGCAGTCCTTCAGAAGTAAGGAGCCGGAGAAAATAGCTGCATCTGAGACAAAACTTGGGAGAAAGGTACTGCCTGGGGCCTGGCCACAGAAAGTGAAAAAGCTGGGAGTGGACAAGAGCTAAAGACAGATGACAGGTGCATGATTGCTGATCCGGGAGAACAGACTTGGTAGCTGGGTGGCACCATTTTCACCGCTCCCGAACATGCGCATACGCTCCTACCAGTGCCACAACAATCCACCCCAGTAGGATAGCAGCGCCATCTAGTGGAGAGCGGAGCTGTTACACTGAATCCCACCCAACTGGGCCAACATCACTCTTCAAGAAGTCTCACCCCTGGCTTAATTTACGGACTATAAAGAGCTACATAGACTGACTTCTAGGGGAAAACGAAGCAATTTCAGTCCTACTTCAATCTGTTAGGTTCATCTATTCAATTTTCTTTCTTTTTTTTTCTTTTTCCTTTAAATCTTTTACACTTCTTTTCTTTTTCTTGAATACAAAAAGAGAAAAAATTCATTTTTGCTTTGAATTTTTATTAAAAATACCTTTCTTTAATTTTTATTACTATATGTTTTACTTTTGTGTAAATTCTTTCAAATTCTACTTTACTTCCATCATTTTATTTAGTCTACTTCAGTGTACTCACCTTTTCGAATTTTCAAACAACTTCCTTTTTTTCCTTTTTCTTGAATGCAGAAAGAGAAAAACTTCATTTTTACTTTAAATTTCTATTAAAAATATTTTTCTTTAATTTTTTTACTTTATTTTTGCTTTTATGTAAATTTTTTCAAATTCTATTTATTTCCATAATTTTATTTTAGTCTACTACAGTGTATTCAATTTTTCAAATTTTCAAACGATTTCCTTTTTTTCTTTCTTTTTTAAAATCTTTTTTCTCTTTTTTGTTTCTTTTATTTATCTTGAGTACAGGAAAAGAAAAGATTCAAATTTATTTTTAATTTTTATAAATTTTCTTTAATTTTTCTACTTTATTCTTTACTTTTATGTTATTTTTCAAATTCTATTTTACTCCTATTATCTCATTTAGCCTACTTCGTTTATTCGTGTATTCATTTTTTCAAATTCTCAAACGATTTCCCTTTTTTCTCCCCCTCTTTTTTTCCCCTAATCTGTCAAACCACTTTCAACACCCAGACCAAAACACACCTAGAATCTAGCATCATCTATTTCATTTGTGTGTGTGTTTTTAATTTTTTAATTTTAATATTTTTTTAATTTTAATATTTTTTATTTTAATTTTTCTACCTTATTAATCCCTTTTCTCCCATCAAAATGACAAAACAACAGAATTCACCCCAAAAGAAAGAGCACAAAGAAATGACAGCCAGGGATTTAACCAACACAGATACAAATGAGATGTCTGAACCAGAATTTAGAATCACGAGAATAAGAATACTAGCTGGAGTCAAAAATAGATTAGAATCCCTTTCTGCAGAGATAAAAGAAGTAAAAAATAGCCAGAATGAAATTAAAAATACTATAACTGAGCTGCAATCACGGATGGAAGCAGTGGCAGCAAAGATGGATGAGGCAGAACAGAGAATCAGCAATATAGAGGACAAACTTATAGGGAATGAAGCAGAAAAAAAGAGTGAGATTAAGGCAAAAGAGCACAATTTAAGAATTAGAGAAATTGGGGAAGCGAAGTGCGTTCATCCCAAGCTAAGGACTTGTTGAGGAGGTCAGCATACTTAAAAGTGACACAGGTGCCTTTTACACTGCTAAGCACTGGAAATACCTGCAAGAGTCACAGTGCTGGCTTGAAGATGGCGGCATAAGAGGACGCTGGGCTCACCGTGTCCTGCAGATCACTTAGATTCCACCCACATCTGCCTAAATAACCCAGAAAACCACCAGAAGACGAGCAGAATGGATTCTCCAGAGCCAAGTGTAGTTGAGAGGCCCACAGAAGAGGGTAGGAAGGGCGGAGAGGCGGTACGCGCTACATGGACTGGCGGGAGGGAGCTGGGGCAGAAGGGCAGTCTCCTGGCAAAGCAGAGCCCCTGAGTCTGGCTTGCAAAAGCGGAGGGGCCGGATGGAGTGTGTTCTGACAGCAAGTGGAACTTAACATCTGGAAGGTTATAAGCTAACAGCTCTGCTCAGAGAGCGGAAGGGCTGGAGGACAATGGGAGGGAGAGGTGTTGAGCCCCGGAAAACAGACCGCAGGTTGGTGGGGAACAAAAGCGCTTGCCAGCACCATCTCCTTGACCCATCCCCCAGCCAAAATCCCAAAGGGAACCAGTTCCTGTCAGGGAACTTGCTTGCACCACATAAACACCCAACGCTGTGCTTGTGCGGATCCATCCTCCATGCGGGACTGACTCCCTCCCAGTGCCGCAAGGCCCCTCCCGAAGTGGATCACCTAAGGAAAAGCGAGCTGAGCCTGCCCCTCCTGCCCCTGTGCACCTTGCTGATCCACCCCAGCTACTACACCAGATGCCCAGCACCACAAGCCTGGCAATGGGCAAGTAGCCCAGATGGGCCATGCCACCCCACACTGAATCCCGCCCCTAGGAGAGGGGAACAGAAGGTACACACCAGTCTGACTGTGGCCCCAGCAGTGGGCTGGGGGCAGACATCAGGTCTGACTGCGATTCCGCCCACCAACAAAAGTTATTCAAGACAGCACAGGGGAAGTGCCCCAAAGTTCCGCACCACTCCAGGGACTACCCAAAATGACTAAATGGAAGAATTCCCCTCAAAAAAACCTCCAGGAAATAATGACAGCTAATGAGCTGATCAAAAACAATTTAAACAATATAACAGTAAGTGAATTTAGAATAATAGTCATAAAATTAATTGCTGGGCTTGAAAACAGTATAAAGGACAGCAGAGAATCTATTGCTACAGAGATCAAGGGACTAAGGAACAGCCAGGAGGAGCTAAAAAATGCTATTAATGAGCTGCAAAATAAAATGGAGATGACCACAGCTCGGATTGAAGAGGCAGAGGAGAGAATAGGTGAACTAGAAGATAAAATTATGGAAAAAGAAGAAGCTGAGAAAAAGAAAGATAAAAAAACCCAGGAGTATGAGGGAAAAATTAGAGAACTAAAGATGCACTAAAGAGAAATAATCTACGCATAATTGGTATCCCAGAGGAGGAAGAGAGAGGGAAAGCTGCTGAAGGTGTACTTGAAGAAATAATAGCTGAGAACTTCCCTGATTTGGGGAAAGAAAAAGGCATTGACATCCAACAGGCACAGAGAACTCCCTTCAGATGTAACTTGAATCGATCTTCTTCACGACATATCATAGTGAAACTGGCAAAATACAAAGATAAAGAGAAAATTCTGAAAGCAGCTAGGGATAAACACCCTCCAAAATATAAAGGGGGACTGATAAGACTAGTGATGGATCTCTCTACTGAAACTTGGCAGGCCAGCAGGCCAAAAAGGAATGGCAGAAAATCTTCAACGTGATGAACAGAAAAAATCTGTAGCCGAGAATCCTTTATCCAGCAAGTCTGTCATTTAGAATAGAAGGAGAGATAAAGGTCTTCCCAAACAAACAAAAACTGAAGGAACTCATCACCACTAAACCAGCCCTACAAGAGATCCTAAGGGGGATCCTGTGAGACAAAGTACCAGAGACATTGCTACAAGCATGAAACCTACAGACATCAAAATGACTCTAACCCATATCTTTCTATAATAACACTGAATATAAATGGACTAAATGCGCCAACCAAAAGACATAGGGTATCAGAATGGATAAAAAAAACAAGACCCATCTATTTGCTGTCTACAAGAGACTCATTTTAGACCTGAGGACACCTTCAGATTGAGAGTGAGGGGATGGAGAACTATTTATCATGCTACTGGAAGTCAAAGAAAGCTGGAGTAACCATACTTATATCAGACAAACTAGACTTTAAATTAAAGGCTGTAACAAGATATGAAGAAGGGCATTATATAATAATTACAGGGTCTATCCATCAAGAAGAACTAACAATTATAAATCTCTATGTGCCGAATACAGGAGACCCCAAATGTATAAAACAATTAACCACAAACATAAGCAACCTTATTGATAAGAATGTGGTAATTGCAGGGGACT
>NW_024412404.1:398953-423045 GCF_014898765.1 Herpailurus yagouaroundi | reverse complement strand
TCACCTCACGCCAGTCAGAGTGGCCAAAATGAACAAATCAGGAGACTATAGATGCTGGAGAGGATGTGGAGAAACGGGAACCTTCTTGCACTGTTGCTGGGAATGCAAACTGGTGCAGCCACTCTGGAAAACCGTGTGGAGGTTCCTCAAAAAATTAAAAATAGACCTACCCTATGACCCAGCAATAGCACTGCTAGGAATTTATCCAAGGGTTACAGGAGTACTGATGCATAGGGGCACTTGTACCCCAATGTTTATAGCAGCACTCTCAACAATAGCCAAATTGTGGAAAGAGCCTAAATGTCCATCAACTGATGAATGGATAAAGAAATGGTAGTTTATATACACAATGGAGTCCTACGTGGCAATGAGACAGAATGAAATATGACCCTTTGTAACAACGTGGATGGAACTGGAGAGTGTGATGCTAAGTGAAATAAGCCATACAGAGAAAGACAGATACCATATGTTTTCACTCTTATGTATATCCTGAGAAACTTAACAGAAACCCATGGGGGAGGAGAAGGAAAAAAAAAGATGTTAGAGTGGGAAAGAGCATAAGAGCATAAGAAACGCTTAAAAACTGAGAACAAAGTCAGGGTTGATGGGGGGGTGGGAGGGAGGGGAGGGTAGGTGATGGGTATTGAAGAGGGCATCTTTTGGGATGAGCACTGGGTGTTGTATGGAAAATAATTTGACAATAAATTTTATATATTAAAAAAAAAGAATTAGAGAAATGAGTGACTCATTAAAAAGGAACAACATCAGAATCATAGGAGTCCCAGAAGAGGAAGAGAGAGAGGGGTAGAAAGGTTATGAGAGGAAATCATAGCAGAAAACTTTCCTAACCTGGGGAAAGACACAGACATCAAAATCCAGGAAGCACAGAGGACCCCCATTAGATTCAACAAAAACCGACCATCAACAAGGCATATCATAGTCAAATTCACAAAATACTCAGGTAAAGAGAGAATCATGAAAGCAGCAAGGGAAAAAAAGTCCCTAACTTACAAGGGAAGACAGATGAGGTTTGCAGCAGACCTATCCACAGAAACTTAGCATGCCAGAAAGGAGTGACAGGATATATTCAGTGTGCTGAATCAGAAAAATATGCAGCCAAGAATTCTTTATCCAGCAAGGCTGTCATTCAAAATAGAAGGAGAGAGTAAAATTTCCCAGACAAACAAAAATTAAAGGAGTTTGTGGCCACTAAACCAGCCATGCAAGAAATTTTAAGGGGCACTCTCTGAGGGGAGAAACGATGTATATACATATATATATATATATACACACACACGTATATACATATGTATATGTATATATACATGTATCTATACATGTATATATATGTATATACGTGTGTGTATATATATATATGTGTATATATATATACCAAAAGCAGCAAAGATTAGAAAGGACCAGAGAACACCACCAGAAACTTGAAACTTGAACTCTACAAGCATCATAATGGCAAAAAATTCATATTTTTCACTCTAAAAGTCACTCTAAATTTCAATGGATCAATGCTCCAATCAAAAGACACAGGGTAACAGAATGGATAAGAAAACAAGATCCATCTATATGCTGTTTACAAGAGACCCACTTTAGACCTAAAGACACCTTCAGATTGAAAATAAGGGGATGGAGAACCATCTATCATAATGGTCAACCAAAGAAAGCCGGAGTAGCCATACTTATATCAGACAATCTAGAATTTAAAATAAAGACTGTATCAAGAGATGCAGAAGGGCATTATATCATAATCAAGGGGTCTATAGACCAAGAAGACCTAACAATTGTAAACATTTATGCGCCAAATGTGAGAGCACCCAAATATATAAATCAATTAATCACAAACATAAAGAAACTCATCAATAGTAATACCATAATAGTAGGAGACTTCAACACCCCACTCACAGCAATGGACAGATCATCTAATCAAAAAATCAACAAGGAAACAACGACTTTGAATGACCACTGGACCAGATAGGTTTAACAGATATATTCAGAACATTTCATCCTAAAGCAGCAGAATATACATTCTTCTCCAGTGCACATGGAATGTTCTCCAGAATAGACCATATACTGGGACACAAATCAGCCCTAAGTAAGTATAAAGATTGAGATCATACCGTGCATATTTTCAGAGCACAATGCTATGAAACTCAAAATCAACCATGAGAAAAAATTTGGAAAGGTAACAAATACTTGGAGACTGAAGAGCATCCTACTAAAGAATGAATAGGTTAATCAAGCAGTTAAGGAGGAAATCAAAAAGTATATGGAAGTCAATGAAAATGATAACACCACAACCCAAAACCTCTGGGACGCAGCAAAGGCGGTCATAAGAGGAAAGTATATAGCAATCCAGACCTTCCTAAAGAAGGAAGAAAGATCTCAGATACACAACCTAACCTTACAGCCTTAAGGAGCTGGAAAAAGAACAACAAATAAAACCCAAAACCAGCAGAAGACAGAAAATAATAAAGATTAGAGCAGAAATTAATGCTATCAAAACCAAAAAAAAACCAAAACAGTAGAACAGATCAAGGAAACCAGAAGCTGGTTCTTTGAAAGAATTAACAAAATTGATAAACCACTAGCCAGTTTGATCAAAAAGAAAAAGGAAAGGACCCAAATACATAAAATCAAGAATGAAAGAGGATAGATCACAACCAACACAGCAGAAATAAAATTAATAATAAGAGAATATTATGAGCAATTATATGCCAATAAAATGGGCAATCTGGAAGAAATGGACAAATTCCTGGAAACATATACACTACCAAAACTGAAACAGGAAGAAATAGAAAATTTGAACAGACCCATAACCAGTAAGGAAATCGAATTAGTAATCAAAAATCTGCCAAAAAACAAGAGTCCAGGGCCAGATGGCTTTCCAGCGGAATTCTACCAAACATTTAAGGAAGAGTTAACACCTATTCTCTTGAAACTATTCCAAAAAATACAAATGGAAGGAAAACTTCCAAACTCTTTCTATGAAACCAGCATTACCTTGATTCCAAAACCAGAGACCACACTAAAAAGGAGAATTATAGACCAATTTCCCTGATGAACATGGATGCAAATATCCTCAACAAGCTATTAGCCAACAGACCCCAACAATACATTAAAAAAATTATTCACCACGACCAAGCAGGATTTTTACCTGGGATGCAGGGCTGGTTCAATATCCACATAACAATTAAGGTGATTCATCACATCAATAAAAGAAAGGACAAGAACCATATTACCCTCTCAATAGATGCAGAGAAAGCATTTAACAAAATACAGCATCTTTTCTTGATAAAACCCTCAACAAAGTAGGCATAGAAGGAGCATACCTCGAGATCATAAAAGCCATATATGAATGACCCAACGCTAATATCATCCTCAATGGGGAAAAACTGAGAGCTTTCCCCCTAAGGTCAGGAACAAGACAGGGATGTCCATTGTCGCCACTGTTATTCAACATAGTATTGGAAGTCTTAGCCTCTGCAATCAGATGACACAAAGAAATAAAAGGCATCCAAATTGGCCAGGAGGAGGTCAAACTTTCACTCTTCACAGATGACATGATACTCTATATGGAAAACCCAAAAGACTCCATCAAAAAACTGCTAGAATTGATTCCTGAATTCAGCAAAGTTGCAGGACATAAAATCAATGCACGGAAATCAGTTGCATTCCTATACACCAACAATGAAGCGACACAAAGAGAAATCAAGGAATCGATCCCATTTACAGTTGCACAAAAAAACCATGAAATACCTATGAATAAATCTAACCAAAGAGGGGAAAAATCTATACACTGAAAACTATAGAAACCTTATGAAAGAAATTGAAGAAGACACAAAGAAATAGAAAAAGATTCCATGCTCCTGGATAGGAGAACAAATATTGTTAAAATGTTGATACTACCCAAAGCAATCTACATATTCAATGCAATCACTATCAAAGTAACACCAGCATTCTTCACAGAGCGAGAACAAATAATACTAAAATTTGTATGGAACCAGAAAAGACTCCAAATAGCCAAAGCTATCTTGAAAAAGAAAACCAAAGCAACAGTTATCACAACCCCAGACTTCAAGCTATACTACAAAGCTGTAATCATCAAGACAGTATGGTACTGGCACAAGAACAGACACTCAGATCAATGGAACAGAATAGAGAACCCAGAAATGGACCCACAAACGTATGTCCAACTAATCTTTGACAAAGCAAGAAAGAATATCCAATGGAATAAAGACAACCTTTTCAGCAAGTGGTGCTGGGAAAACTGGACAGCGACATGCAGAGAAATGAACCTAGACCACCTTCTTACACCATACCCAAAAATAAACTCAAAATGGATGAAAGACCTCAATGTAAGACAGGAAGCCATCAAAATCCTCGAGGAGAAAGCAGGCAAAAACCTCTTTGATCTAGGCCGCAGCAACTTCTTATTCAACACGTCTCCAGAGGCAAGGGAAACAAAAGCAAAAATGAGCTACTGGGAACTCATCAAAATAAAAGGCTTCTGCACAGCGAAGGAAACAATCAGCAAAATTAAAAGGCAACTGACAGAATGGGAGAAGATATTTGCAAATGACATATCAGATAAAGGGTTAGTATCCAAAATCTATAAAGAACTTATCAAACTCAACACCCAAAAAACAAATAATCCACTGAAGAAATGGGCGAAAGACATGAATAGACACTTCTCCAAAGAAGACATCCAGATGGCCAACCGACACATGAAAAAATGCTCAACATCACTCATCATCAGGGAAATACAAATCAAAACCACAATGAGCTATCACCTAAACCTGTCAGAATGGCTAACATTCACAACTCAGGCAACAACAGATGTTGGCGAGGATGTGGAGAAAGAGGATCTCTTTTGCATTGTTGATGGGAATGCAAGGTGGTGCATCCACTCTGGAAAACAGTATGGAGGTTCCTCAAAAAACTAAAAATAGAACGACCCTATGACCCAGCAATTGCATTACTAGGCATTTATCCATGGGATACAGGTGTGCTGTTTCAAAGGGATACATGCACCCCCATGTTTATAGCAGCACTATCAACAATAGCCAAAGTTGGAAAGAGCCCAAATGTCCACCAATGGATGAATGGATAAAGAAGATGTAGTATATATATACAATAGAGTATTACACGGCAATCAAAAAGAATGAAATCTTGCCATTTGCAGCTACGTGGATGGAACTGGAGGGTATTATGCTAAGTGAAATTAGTCAATCAGAGAAAGACAAAAATCATATGACTTCACTCATATGAGGACTTTAAGAGACAAAACAGATGAACATAAGAGAAGAGAAACAAAAATAATATAAAAACAAGGAGGGGGACAAAACAGAAGAGACTCATAAATATGGAGAACAAACTGAGGGTTACTAGAGGTGTTGTGGGAGGGGGGATGTGTTAAATGGGTAAGGGGCATTAAGGATTCTACTTCTGAAATCATTGTTGCACTATATGCTAACTAATTTGGATGTAAATTTTAAAAAATGAAAAATAAAATTAAAAAAAGAAATTGATATAACCACTTAAAAAAATAAACAGACTTATCATTTAGAAAAAAAAAGAAATGAAAGTGCCAACATAGTAAAACATCTGGCAAAAATTAATGAGTATTAACCTGTAGGTAAATATGGCAGACTGAAAATAGGCACTTAGTTTCAGTCACCCTTGAAATCCTACTAAAATGGCAATTTACACCTGGCAGTTTAGCAAAAGAATATAAGATAAACAAAAATGTGTTTAAACCAGCAAATCAAGGGGTTTAAAAAAAGTTGATCAATGTAATTTGCCATGTTAAGAAGTTAAAGAAGAGGGGCACCTGGGTGGCTCAGTTGGTTAAGCAGCTGACTCTTGATTTCTGCTCCAGTCATGATCTCACTGTTCATGGGATTGAGCCCCATGTGGGGTTCTGAACTGACAGTTAAGATCCTGCTTGGGATTCTCTCTCTCCCTCTCTTTTTGCCCTACCCTGATTTGCATGCTCTCTCTCTTTCTCTCTCTCTCTCAAAATAAATAAATAAACTTAAAAAAAGAAGTTAAAGAAGAAAAATTGTACAATCAGTTCAATAGATGTAGAAAAACATGTGATAAAATTCAACATACTTTCATGATTAAAAAGAAAAAGCTCAGGAAACTTAAAACACAAGGGATCATTTTTATAAAAAAATAAATAAAAATCAATCTTAACCCACAAGCAAACATAATTTTTAATGCAGAGACACTGAAAGTTATCTTTTTGATGTAAGTAACAAAATAAGGATGCCTCTGTCCCATTTCTTGTCAACATTTCCCTAAAGGTCCTAGCCAAAACTATAAAGCAAAATGAAGAAATATAATGTATAAGGGTTAAACACAAAATACAACTGTCATTATTTGCAAGTGTTATGATTGTGTTCCTAGAAATACAAAAATAATCTAGTGATAATTAATTCAGTTTAGCAAGGTTGCTAGATAAAACATCAATATGAAATTTATTTCTATATATGAGCAACAAACATTTAAAAAAAAAGTTAAAATAATATGCCATTTATTATATTATCAAAATTTAAGTAATTAGGAATAATTATAGCCTAAGATTTGTAAGGCGTATATGGCAAAAGACTATGAAATTTTAATAAAGAAAGTTAAAGGAGACCTAAACAAGTACAGAGACTAAGCACATGGATTTGGGGGCTCTCCATTATTAAATAACAGTTCTCCACAAATGTATCTACAATTTCAATGCAATTGAATAAAAATCTCAATAGGTCTGAAGAAATAATAACAAGCCAATTCTAAAAAATATATATATAATACAAAAAAAAAACCCCAAGACTAGAATACACAAGAAACAATTATAGTAAGGACTTTGGCTCTACCAAAAATAAAGATATTAAAGTACAGCACTTAAAAAGAATGAAATCTGGCCATTTGTAGCAATGTGGATGGAACTGGAGAGTGTTATGCTAAGTGAAATAAGTCAGAGAAAGACAGATACCATGTGTTCACTCATATGTGGATCCTAAGAAACTTAACAGAAAACCATGGGGGAGGGGAAGGGGGAGAAAAAAGTTACAGAGAGGGAAGGAGGCAAACCATAAGAGACTCTTAAATACTGAGAACAAACTGAGGGTTGATGAGGGGTACAGGGAGGGGAAAGTGGGTGATGGACATTGAGGAAGGCACCTGTTGGGATGAGCACTGGGTGTTGTATGGAAATCAATTTGACAATACATTATATTTAAAAAATAAAAATAAATAAAAAAAATAAAAGAAGGTAGTGGTGCAAGGACAGGCCAATAGACAAATCAAATCAAATATGTGTGCTCCAGAAACTGACCTATACGTATATGGGTACTTGACTTATGACAAGTTGTAATAATAATGTAGAGTAGTTAGAAGTGGGTGGTCTTTTCAGTACATAATGACAGGAATGTTGAGCATCCTTTTGGGGAAAAATTATATTGGAACACTTACTATGCAACGAAATCAAAATCAATTCCACCTAGCTCATGGCACTGAATAGGAAAGGCAAAATAATAAACCCTTTTAGAAGATAATATAGGTGAATATTTTCAGAACTTCAGGGTAAGGATATAGTCCCAAACAAAACACAAAAAAAAGTATAAGGCTAATATTAATAAAAAATATTAATAAATTTGACAAAATTTAAACTAAATACTTCTGTTCATGAAATTACACCACCAAAATAAACAATGACACTCCAGGAGTAATGAATGCCCTTTGTATCTAGATTGTAATCTCATTATACTATTTCTCCAAAAAGAGAACCAGAGCACCTTTTAGTGATGGCAGTTCTAAATCTGTAACACCAAATGTACAGGATGAATCAGAGACATCTTGTCCAGCCTGAAAGCAACAAAGTTATCAATGGCCACTAGTGTCATACTGAAAGAACACAGGAGCCAATTAGAAGGGGCTCATACTGACCAAAGATGGGACAACTTAAGCATCTAAAAAAATAATGGCTCCAATGAATTGAGGTATATCAAATATATACAAATCCATTTTTCATAATGATAGTCCAAAAATAAAAATTCAAATCTAAGAATTACTATGAGTGGGAAAAACTGGCATTATGTGCCTCCAGACATGATGGAGAGGAACTATATAGCATTACACCTATATACTGACAACAGAGATTTGGAAATTGACATTAAAGAGGATTACCACTTATGACAGCAAAAAAATAACAAATACTTAAGGTGACCTTGGGTTAAGCGGAGATTTCTTAGATATGATGCCAAAAACAATTCATAACAAATTCATAAATTGGACTTCAACAAAATTTAAAACTTTTGCTCTGTAAAAATACACCATTTTTCTTTAAATGAAAGAATGAAAATTAAATAAAAGAATGAGAATGAAAAGGCAAGAGACATACTGGGAAAAATCTTTGCAAAGCATATATCTGATAAAAGACTTGTATCCAGATTATATAAAGAACACTCAAAGCTCAGCTATAAGAGAAAAAAACAAGACAATTAAAAATTAGGTAAAAGATTTAATCAGATATTTCACCAAAGAAGATCTATAAAGGGCACATGAAAATGAGTTCAATATCATTGGTCATTAGGGAAATGCAAATTAAAAGCACAATGAGGTTCCACTAGAATGGCTAAAATTTAAAAGACAGACTTTATGAGTGTGGGTGGGATGTAGAAAACTGAAACTTTCATACACTGCTGGTCTGCATGTAAAATGGCACAACCACATTGAAAAACATTTTGGCAGTTTCTTTAAAAGTTAAACATATACCGCTTCTGCCAATGTGTTATTCTGGTGGTGGTGGTGGATCACCCTTTGCCTGGCAAAATGGACACTGAGGCCATGAGCAGATACACCAACCCAATGAACTTTGGTTGTCCTCTCCCATCTGACTGTGGTGCTGTTGACCATTGGCATGTTCTTCACTGCCTGGTTCTTCATTTATGAGGTTACCTCCACTAAGTACATTTATCTACAAACAGCTTCTCATCTACTTGGTGGCCTTGCTTTTCATGGGCTTTGGAGTCCTCTTCCTGTTGTTCTGGGTTGTCATCTATGTATGGGCTCCCAATGGTTCCAACCAGGTGTCTTCACTGAATATCTGCTTTTGCAAATTAATTTTTTTACTATTGCTGGAAGTGTCCCATTTGCTGCTCACAATAAAGGCAGATGTGTGACCAAAAAAAAAAAAGTTACACTATACCTATAATACTATCCAGTCATTTAATTCCTAGGTATTTACCCAAGAGAAAGGGAGATATATGTCCACACAAAAACTTGCACATGAAGCATATGGCTTTATTTTTAATAGCCAAAACGTGGAAACAACTCAAATGTCTATCAGCAGATGAATAGATAAATTGTGGTATATCCATACAATGGAAGGCTCAGCAATAACAGGGCAGGAACTAGTGATATAACAACATGAATGAATCTTAAATTACTTATGCTGAATGAAAGAATCACTGTGTGATTCCATTTACATAAAATTCTAGAAAATTCAAACTCATTTATAGAGATACATAGAAGATCAGTGGTCACGTAGGAAGAGTAAAGTGGAGGGATTAACAAGGGTCATAAGGCTGGTCACAGGCCCATTGCATGGTGTCAGATAACCAGTAAAATGATGACAGCGTAAAAGTGGGAGAGGAACGAGCAGCAGTGATGGGATTGCATGAAAGAAATTGATCAATTGGGTAAATCTGTTAAGGATAATGGAATCAGTTTCCTGTTGGGAGAAAGGGAGTAAATGTGTGGAAAGAAGGAAAACTAGAATGAACCTTGTGGTGCTAAAATAAAATTAGAGTTGTCACTGTAGATTCATAGTTTTCAACACATAGATTGATAGGTAAATATAGATGTAAATGTGTATTGTTATATGTGAATATATTTTATTTTATTATTTTATTTTGTTTATTTAAATCCAAATTAGTTAACATATAGTATAATAATGGTTTTAGGAGTAGAATTTAGTGATTTATCACTTACATATAACATTGCTTATCCCAAGTGCCCTTCTTAATGTCCATCACCCATTTAACCCATCCCCCCATCTAACACCCCTCCAGCAACCATCAGTTTGTTCTCTGTATTTAAGAGTCTCTTAGGGTTTGTCTCTCTGTTTTATGATATGTTAAATAAGCCAGTCAGAGAAAGACAAATATCATATGATTTCACTCATATGTAGAATTTAAGAAACTAAACAGATGAACATAGGGGAAGGGAAGGGAAGGGAAAATAAGATAAAAACAGAGAATGAATATTATATATATATATGATATATATGCATATATACATACATATATACATATAAATGTATACATACACATACATGTATTATCTAGCTATGTCCACTAAGAGAACATGTGAGCAGTAATACCTTCAAAAGCAATAAGCACATCTAGTATCCAGATCTTATTCTCTAAATCCACTAAGTGGAATCTTGGAATTAAATTTCTTGGAGAAATAGTCAGTTTCAAGATAAGGTCAGGAAAAGTAGAATATGATCCTGGAATATTCTTTCTTTTTGTGCCGGAAAATAAGGAATGGCTTAAAGAATGATGGTGATATGTCAAAATGGCAAAGACCTGTCTTGAAGGGACTATCCCACACATCTGGGATGATTTAAGCATCACAGTAAATCATATGTTAAAGCACTATAATCCTTTGAATAAAATTGGAAACCATGACTCAGCATAAATTTAAAAATTAGTAAGCTGAGTTTCATAAGATATTTAAATGAGGTACTTCAATATCATCAAAGAATCTCCCCACAAAATATCTGTTAATTATAAAGGACAAGAGAGTAAATTTGCAGCTGAGAAGGCTAGCAAACTTAACTACCTTAATCAAGTGATCAAAACTAACAACATCAATAACAGAACAAATAGAAACTATATGCCACCTGGTAGAATGCAATGAAAAGAACATAACATCACTTTTTTTTAATTTTTACAAAATCTTTATTTTTGAGAGAGAGATAGAGAGACAGAGTGCGAGCAGGGGAGGGGCAGAGGGAGAGGAAGACACAGAATCCGAAGCAGGCTGCAGGCTCTGAGTTGTCAGCACTGAGCTCAATGTGAGGCTTGAACCCACTAACGGGGAGATCATGACCTGAGCTGATGTCGGACGCTTAACCAACTGAGCCACCCAGGCGCCCCATGAACATAACATCACTTTTATAATTTTCTTGGCAAAGATGCATAAAGTAAATCTAATCAAGAGTAAATATCAGATAAGCTTAAATGGAGCGACATTTTACAAAATAATTGACCTATAATCTGCAAAAGCTTCATGGTTATGACAGTCAAAGAAAATTGGAGGAACTGTTTTGAATTGAATTGAAGAAGCCTCAAGAGTGTGTGATTCTGAACTGGAGGTTTTGAATTTTGGAATTGCAAATTAGGGAGTAGGTATAAAAGACAGTATTGAGACAATGTGCAAAACTTGAATGGAATCTAAGGATTAGATGGTATGGTACCAATGCTAATTTCCTGCTTTTGATAGTTGTATTGAGGTTATACAATAGAATGTTCTTGTTTATAAGAAACACATACTAATCTACTCCTGAAATCACTGGTTCACTATATGCTAACTAATTTGGATGTAAATTTTTAAAAATAAAAGCTAAAATTAAAAAAAATAAAATTTTAAAGAAAAAAAAAGAAACACATACTAAAGTATCCCAGAAGTAAGGGGCATTATGGAGAATTATATGGGACATATTAGCAGTTTATTCTCGTATAGTGTAAAAAAAATTATGTACCATATTTTCAACTTTTCTATAAATTTATTTCAGAGAAATTTCATTTTTTTTAACGTTTATTTTTGAGACAGAGAGAGACAGAGCATGAACAGGGGAGGGGCAAGAGAGAGGGAGACACAGAATCTGAAACTGGCCCCAGGCTCTGAGCTGTCAGCACAGAGCCCAACGCGGGGCTCGAACTCACGGACCGTGAGATCATGACCTGAGCTGAAGTCGGACGCTTAACCGACTGAGCCACCCAGGCGCCCCAATTTCAGAGAAATTTTAAATAGAAAATTAAAGTCAGGCACTATATGTATGTGTGTGTGTATATATATATATATATATATATATATATATATATAAATACGTATATTGTGGGTGTGATTTAATTTATCTAAAGTTAAAAAACAGACAAAACTATTTGTTTAGGGATGTATAATTTGGTGGCAAAACTAAAATGAAAACCAAGAAAATTAATACATAAAAGTTAGGTTAGTGGTTACCACTAATGGCATGGGAGAGGATGATGATTGAGAAGGGAAATGCTTGGAGCTTCTTGGGTGCTGGGAATCTTGTACTATTTGACCTAGGTGATAGTTAAACACACGTTCATTTTACAAATATTCATTAAATTGTACACTTATGTTTTATGCACTTTCCTGTAAGTTCGTTGTATTTCATAGTATAAAATTGGGAAAAGGAATTTTAAGAAAGAAAACAAAATGAGACAATCACTTATCTGAACCCTTTGGGGAAGGATATATTTCAAATTTTAGATTTTTTCAGATTTTAGAAATATGGTGGATAGATATATTTTCTATAACTCCCCGAGTGGATCACTTGCTATAATCACTATAATCAAACACATCAAAATTTCTTCAGCAAAGCATCTAAATAATCACACCAGGTAGCATAAGTAAGAACTATAAGTAGCCAGATATGTTCAAATCAGATGTTGCTGTCAAATGAATTTTCTGCCAATGTAAAATTTTGTTTTATTTTGTTTTGGTTTTGGTCTTCAGAGCTTTTTGAATTTTGAAATTGTAAATTAAGGATTGTAGATGTGTATTAACTTTATAAAATGTACAGAAAAGGAATAGAAATAATCATATGCTATGCAGTGTAGCTATGAAAAGCACTTATATACTAAATGACATGCATAAACAGTGAAAATTATTCAACTGAAAACAATGGTATAACCATATTGCAAGATTGTACTGGAAAGTACACATTAATAATATAACTTTTATTTCCTGAAAATTGCTGGTCTGTATGTATGTAAAGAGAGATAAATCCCTACATAGATACTGCCTAAAACTGAAAAAAGAGGCAGCAATACAGGCATTATTTAGCAACATAGAGTTAAACACCAAGACATTCTAAAAAAGGTAAAAATGATTGTTTCTACATTCTGGAAAATGGGAGAGTGGTAAGAGAGAATCATAACTCTGTTACTTTTCATAAGCCTCAACGGTTTTATTTGGCTCTTTAAATTGTGTGGAAGAGGGGCGCCTGGGTGGCTTGGTTGATTAAGCGTCCGACTTCAGCTCAGGTCATGATCTCACGGTCTGTGAGTTCGAGCCCCATGTCGGGCTCTGTGCTGACAGCTCAGAGCCTGGAGCCTGTTTCAGATTGTGTCTCCCTCTCTCTCTGCCCCTCCCCTGTTCATTCTCTGTCTCTCTCTGTCTCAAAAATAAATGTTAAAAAAAATTAAAAAAAAATAAATTGTGTGGAAGAAATATGTAAACCTTTTTAAAAAAGTAATTGTTAAGTACCTAGTATGTTCAGGATACTGTACATAAGTAAGATATAAAAACCATTCTCAAAGTATTCTATTTCGGGTCAGCCATGTATCCATAAATAAAATGACCAGGACTACCAAATGTATATGATAACAGTCATTGGAGGTTTAGCCAACAGCAGTTCAGAAGAGGGCAGAGAATGATTATTAAAGGCGTATGCCTGAGATGAGACTTAAAAATGGGTAGAATCAATATTTGTGCTCATGTTACACCCTTGCTAACAAAAGGGCTTCCACTCTGGTCTGAGATTTGGATATCTGAAATGAAGACTTGGGGAAATGATATTGTTGATGGGGTCTTCAATTGGCAAAGAAATGGAAATGCCATTAAATAAAAGCCAAAAGGAAGGCAAAGAATCACAACAAAACAAAAGTATATCTTTCTAACATTAATTCCAGAAATAGGTGGTTTCCACTTCATTCTACTAGAGCAGTGGTTCTCAACTGGGGGCTATTTTGTTGCCTTGAGTATATCTGACAATGTCTAAAGATGTTTTTCAGTGGAGAAGTGCTACTGGCAAAGTGGGTAAAGGCCAGAGATGCTATTAAACATCCTACAATGCACAGACAGCACGCACAACAGAGAATTATCCCATGCAAAATGCCTGCAATGCTGAGATTGAGAAACTTTGTCCTAGATCATCCAATCCTGTTCCCTGTGCAGAGGTGGCCTTAGAAAGAGGGGAACAGGAATTGGCACAGGTATTACATCTTAAAAGGTTCCAGGAAAACCTCCTAAGCACACTTGTCTCTATGGGTTGATTACTGGTACTCTAAAGTTTACCATTAAAAGTATCCCTTTGGGTTAAAATATTGCATATCTGGAAGTTCCCAATTAAAAGGAAGAAGTAACCCACTAAAGCAGCAATATCAAATGAGTTTCATCTTAACACTGAATCTGACCAACTGGAAGGGGTTACCAAGAATACTATGTTAAAAAGATTCTGAAGACTCATTTGGGTTCTGTATAGGAAAGGACCATGGCTGACTCATGATATGTAAACAGACACAGGAGAATGAGTGGGGACATGTCCTACATGTTTGCCTTTAACATCTTCTATTGAGTTCAATTATCAGGTCTGTTTTTCAGCTTTGTAGGGAATCATTGGAGAAATAAAATTCTTGACTGCAAAATTAAAGACGAGTATGGTAGATTAAAGACTCTAGAAAGATGTTCATGCCCTAATTTCCAGAACCTGTGAATAAGTTACGTTACACAGCAAGAGAGAGTGAAGATGAAAGAAGGAATTAAGGCTGACCTCAAAATAGGGAAATTATCCTGGGTTATTCAGGTGGGCCCAAAGTGATCACAGACATAAAAATTGAAAGTAAAAGGAGGAAAGTAAGAGTCAGAGTGAAATATGATGACAAAAGCAAAGTCAGAGAGATATATAAGAGAAAGCCTCCACCAGCCACTGCTGGCTTTGAAGATGGAAGGGAGCCATAGGCCATGAGGAAAGCACGGAAAAAGCAAGAAAATGGATTCTCTCCTAAAATCTCCAGGAAGGAATGCAGCCCTGCTGACACCCTGATTTTAACCCAATGACACCATTTCAGACTTCTGACCTTCAGGACTGTCTGATAATAAATTTGTGCTGTTTTAAGCCCTAAGATTATGGTAACTTGTTGAAACAACAGTAAACTAATGTAGTGGGGAAGCAAAAAAATTGGGGAGAATTATCATTAGCAATATTGGGCCAAATAGGGAAAACCAAAGTAGGGCTTGAATGTGGTGAACTTTGAGCCTCTAGAGGGTAGCAGTATAGTTCTGAGAACTGGCAGATAGGAGTGATAGACCCCAAGGGGAAAGGGTCCTGAGCAAAAACAGTTTATGACAAACCTGACTTCTTAATTGTGTTCCTAAATACAAGGTCCCCAGGGAAAGATGGGAGTAGAGCAGGTTTTCCTTGTAGAGTCTGGCAGGTAGATTCCTGAAGGAGGAGTAGAGACTTGCTGAATAGCCCAAGGGAATCAGGTCACTTTATTTTTCCCATCAGGCACTCTAGTTTCCCTAACATAAGCCTGGCCAGCATCTTACCTGAATTAACATGAGGGACAGCCTTCCCAACTGGCTCACGAGTTACAAATCTGGGACATTTTTGAGGTTTGACTTGAAGTTATTCCTGCAATCCTTGAATAATTGCCATCTCCACTCAAGCCCAATGCATGTTTTATTTGTGTAAAAACTCTTAGCCAGAGTCCTTTATTACTTTCAGTTATATGACTGATTACCTTAAACCACACTAGCAGTAGCACAAAGGATCAAAAACAGAAAAATCTGCTTACGCAGTCTTTGGACCTGAGAACCAAGTGGAAACATTAATACCTTAAAGCTGAAAGCAGTTACTGGATAAAACTCCTAAGGAACCTTGAACAACCTATTCAACCAAAACAACATCCTGTCCCACAAATGTTTTAATTCATGTTGTGAAATAAAACAGACATTATGTTTTTACCCTTAGAACATAAAACATTGGGGCGCCTGGGTGGCGCAGTCGGTTAAGCGTCCGACTTCAGCCAGGTCACGATCTCGCGGTCCGTGAGTTCGAGCCCCGCGTCAGGCTCTGAGCTGATGGCTTAGAACCTGGAGCCTGTTTCCGATTCTGTGTCTCCCTCTCTCTGCCCCTCCCCCGTTCATGCTCTGTCCCTCTCTGTCCCAAAAATAAATAAACGTTAAAAAAAAAATTAAAAAAAAAAAAAAAAGAACATAAAACATGGTATTGACCTTCCAGTGCTATGGAAGAGATATACAATTTCAGAAAGTAGAATAGGTCTACAGTTTTGTTGGAAAACAGTTATGGCTTCATGTTTGTTTTTTTCAGGTTGAACCTATTGCCAGATAATTATTTCAAAATGAATCTCTTTCCCAATCCTCTGAAAAAGAATGCTTGGCATGTTTTGATTGGTCAGTGTGCCATCATGCATTTTATAAGCTCTTCACTTAATCTGATGTTAATGTATGCTTTTTAGGCAAAGGAGAATGACTATGCCCAGAGGTTATAGTAGTAACACCTGAATTACTCAACACATATTTACTTGGTTTAATATGCCAGAGAAAGGAAGGCAACTCTGTCTTTTTTTTTTAAATCATATTCTTCTATAAAGCCTTCCCTGACTAGCTTGAAAAGCACCATGCACTTCTCCATCATAACTCTCACTGCATATATTCAATGTCTGAATGAGTAATAACCTATTCAATGTCTTCCCTGTTATATATTGTAAGTTCCAAGAGAGTAAAGACCATGTTGGTTTTATTCTATGTCCTACTTCTATTGCCTAATACTGTGCTTTTACAGTAAATTTTATTTGAACTTATTCTAAGTTAATAAATGAACAAGCAATTACTTCCTTCCCTAAGAGCTGAGAAGTTTAATCCCAAGACATCTAGGTACTCTCAAAATAGCTCTTTATAGACAAATATAAATGACATGGAAATTTTCTCAATATAGTGTTTTTTAAGGAAACATTTTACTTATTCTGCCACACTATGAAAACACTCTTATCTGGCAATCTCTTCAGCACATTTGCATTTAGTGTGTATTTGGTATTTCTTCTTTTCTAACTTTTTATTATGCTTATATCTTATCAAATCATATTGTTTATGTCTTTACTTTGCATGCTCTTAGACTCCCTCTCTGCCTGCTCTAGTTTTTGGATACATCAAGTAAAGCACTTTAACTATCCTACTTCAGGTTCAATGTTAAATACTGGCCTTAGCCCATCCCAGCCCCTCAAGAAAAGTAGGTGAATTTACAAGGGGATGACTTACTGGTTTATGTTTTCAGGTTTCAAGAAATACAGCCTCCAGGGGAAAGGTGGGTCTAAGCAGAATTATATCTGTGCTCAAATTTGTTGTTCATTTTGTACCATTTCAACTCTTTCCTTCCTCCAGTCTTCAAAAAATGTGGATTTTGGTAACTGTCAACCTTGCCTCTTACTGCAAAAAAAAATGTTTTGCCATTTAGTGACAGGAATATAGTCTGTTTAAAAATGCTCAAGTGGTGCCAAAAGCATTATTGTGTGAGAGTTCTCAACTTTGCCCCTCTGTGACTATGTGCTTACCTCCTGGCATTGGAAGATAATAGCCTGAGGATATTTATTTTTTAATCTTAAAAAGAGAAAAAAAAAAACCTTCTTTGTTGTGGGGGGGGGGAGCTGTGGGGGAGGCGGGGCGTGGAGACCAGAACTCTGAGTGTATATAGGGATGATAAATAGATTTGGTGGGCTGAGAGAGTCTTTGGAAAGAACTTTAGAGTGGGTAGGGAATGGGACGAGTGATGAAGTAATTTTAAGGAGTTCTTCTAGGTATTATTTTGTCATTCTTTGAGAGTCTTGTCAAATATTCGAATTACCTTCTGATTAGTCTCTATTGTCAAACTTGTATTTATTTGAATGTGATGTATCATACAGACTGTATCAAGTGGGGCCCAATGTTTAAATGGGATCTTTCTCCCTTGTTCCCCTCATCTCTAATTATAGGGAAACCACTATAAGTGGGAGACAACCAATCAGAATTTTCTAAGCTAATTTAACCTTTATTTTCCCAGAGGACTCATAGGAGACACAAATAAGTGAAAGAGAGTCATTCTGTTAGAACAAGAAATTCTGTTAGAACACACATACACACAACTGTTGGAGGATAGATACATTTCAATCTTTAATACTTTCTCCATCTACAGCTCTAATCTATAAAAGATGAGCACTCAGCTCAAGCTCAGAATGATGACCCTGAGATACTATTAAAATCTCACTTTTTGAACATACTAAAGAAAGAAAAATAACCAGAAGAGATTTTGACATAAGACACAATCCTTTCTAGCCCTGAGCATTGTACTTAAGGGCAGTTTGCTGCACACCTGTTTGACAACCTTAAAGACACAAACAATTCAAAAAGGGATCAGTGACTTGTGACCATATAGATGAGAATGAAATCCCACCTTAACACACCAATAATTTTTGTTCTGTTTCTTCTTTTCAAAAGATGGGACAATATGAGCAGCACCTCAAAGAAACACACTGGAACCTCTATGTCCTGAGGAAATTCTAAACCACTGAAGGGCAAAACCAGTAAACCTTTCTCTTTCCCACTGGAAACTTTTCCTCAAAATGACAAATTTATACCAGTTTTATTTATACTTCCTGAACCAGGACAAAGAATCAGTCCCTCACACTCGCACAGCATTTATAGACATTACTGTGGCCAACTTTTTTGGCCTCCTTTCAATTCTGTTGAGAAGAAAACCCTGAATTCCAACCTCTGTTGATGGCTCTCATCCCAGGCCACACAATTGGCAAAACTCTGAGTCCCAAGACCTCCCAAAAAGATGCTTAGGAATCTGAAATAGGTACCCACTGCTTATTTTAGCAATAGAGATTTGTGTTTCATTTGCCACTGTTACTTAAACAATTCTTTAGACATGACTTTCAAGTCCCTCACTTGATCTTTTTTCCATTGACATATTTACCCCAATTCTCTCCTCCTCTTCTCAGGCTTTCACTCTTGACATCTCTGCTAGTACTGATATCAACACCATGGTTGTGTTTAGTCTCCCCCTAGTGCCAGGCTCACTGATGTGGTGAGTGGAGTTCTGGAAAGTGGAGCCGAGGGGGTTGAGTCATCAGTCAGCATCTCCTGTCTCCCTGGATCTGACCACAATGACAGAGGCTCATCTCACTCAAGTGTCACTGGGAGGCCACAGCCAGAAGGAGGTGGAGGACTTCTCCCATTGGACTGGAACCACTTTAAGAAAGGATACATTTTTGGCACAGCAATGGAGAGATGTTAGTACAGAAATATCAGTGCAGCTTCCACTCCCTGTTGTCCTTCAGGCCACAGCTTAAATGTGACTTTTTTTTTTAAATGTTTATTTGCTTGTTTGTTGTTTTTATTTATTTTGAGAGAAGGAGAGTGTGCACAAGCAGGGGAGGGACAGAGAGAGAAAGAGGAGATGAATCCATACTGAGCATAGAGCCCAACGTGGGGCTCAATCCCAACACCACGAGATCATGACCTGAGCTGAAATCAGAAGTTGGATGCTTAACCAACTGAGCCACCCAGGCACCCCTAAATGTGCCTGTTTCTAAATGCATAAACCATTTTGGAAAGCAACTAAAGCTAAACATATATATATATGCCTATTCTGTGACCCAATGTTTCCACTTCTGACTACATATGTCTAGGTATATATATAATATGTTCACATTATATATTCAGGTTATATACCATATATTCAATAAACTTTATATGCATATAAGTAATATAAATTTTTTCATGTGTTCACCAAAAGATATGCATAAAAATGTTCAGAGCAGCACTATTTATAATACTAAAGACAAGAACTACCTAAGTATACATCAATAGTTTAATGGATAAATTGTGATTCTGTTACATCAATGGAATATCCAAATATTCTTTGATAGAATACTATAAAGGACTGAGAATTTTAAAAACTATAAATATGTACAATTAGGATGAATACTACCAAATATAATAAAAAAGAAAGCATATCAAAAATAGTAAATACTGTGTGGCTTCATAAGTTAAAAAGTAGGCAAAATTTATACTCTTAAAAGTTATGATAGAGGTTACCACTGGGGGTTATGACTGGAAAGGAGTACAAGGGGGTCTTCTGTAACACTAGTAATTTTAGATTTTTTATCTAGGTGTTGCTTACCCTGATGCGTTTAAGTGGTGAAGGAGTTATCAACTTTTCTCTTTGTATGTGACACTTCAATTAAAAATTTTTTTAGGGGAACTACTGGGACCTCATCAAAATAAAAACCTTCTACACAGCAAAGGAAACAATCTGCAAAACTAAAAGGCAACCAACAGAATGGGAGAAGATATTTGCAAATGACATACCAGATAAAGGGTTAGTATCCAAAATCTATAAAGAACTTATCAAACTCAACACCCAAAAAACAAATAATCCACTGAAGAAATGGGCGAAAGACATGAATAGACACTTCTCCAAAGAAGACATCCAGATGGCCAACCGGCACATGAAAAAATGCTCAACATCACTCATCATCAAGGAAATACAAATCAAAACCACAATGAGATACGACCTAAACCTGTCAGAATGGCTAACATTCACAACTCAGGCAACAACAGATGTTGGCGAGGATGCGGAGAAAGAGGATCTCTTTTGCATTGTTGGTGGGAATGCAAGGTGGTGCAGCCACTCTAGAAAACAGTATGGAGGTTCCTCAAAAAACTAAAAATAGAACTACCCTATGACTCAGCAATTGCACTACTAGGCATTTATCCATGGGATACAGGTGTGATGTTTCGAAGGGACACATGCACCCCCATGTTTATAGCAGCACTATCAACAATAGCCAAAGTATGGAAAGAGCCCAAATGTCCATCTATGTATGAATGGATAAAGAGGATGTAGTATATATATACAATGGAGTATTACTTGGCAATCAAAAAGAATGAAACCTTATCATTTGCAACTACGTGGATGGAACTGGAGGGTATTATGCTAAGTGAAATTAGTCAATCAGAGAAAGACAAAAATCATATGACTTCACTCATGAGGACTTTAAGATACAAAACAGATTAATATAAAGGGAGGGAAACAAAAATAAAAAAAACAGGGAGGGGGACAAAACAGAAGAGACTCACAAATATGGAGAACAAAATGAGGGTTACTGGAGGGGTTGTGGGAGGGGGGATGGGCTAAATGGATAGGGGGATTAAGGAATCTACTGAAATCATTGTTGCACTATATGCTAACTAATTTGGATGTAAATTTTAAAAAATAGAAAATAAAACAAGTTAAAATTTAAAAAAAAAATTTTGAAAGCCATCTTCTCACACACGCTATGACATGGATGAAACTTGAAGACACACTGAGTGAAATAAGCCACTCGCAGAAGGACAAATATTGTATGATTCCACTTCTATGAAGTACCTAGAATTGGCAAATTCATAGTAACAGAAAGTAGAATAGCAGTTACCAGGGGCTGAAGGGATGGAGAAATGGGGAGTTATTTTTTTAATGGGCATAGAGTTTTGTTTGTGATGGTTCTCTGAGGGTCAGACTCCTCAGGAATTAGCTTTAGGGAAAAACCAACAGACAAGTCACTGAGGCCAGAGAAGTGGTGGCTAAGGAAGGGGAGGATTTAGAACGGTCACTGGAGGACGAAAGACAATGAATATCAGCTGGAAACTGTGACTTTTTCACTATGAATGGAGGCTCATTAGAACCCTGGAGGAGCTGCTGCCAAGAAGCATGAAGGGTGGCCTGTGGCAGCCATGGATGCTGACTGCTCAGAACTCCCTTCAAGAAAGAACTTGCCGGAGGAGAGAGGGAAGATGGCGGCATAGGAGGACGCTGGGCTAATGGCGCATCCTGCTGATCACTTAGATTCCACCTACACCTGCTTAAATAACCCAGAAAACCGCCAGAGGATTAGCAGAACGGAGTCTCTGGAGCCAAGCGCAGACGAGAGGCCCACGGAAGAGGGTAGGAAGGATGGTAAGGCGGTGCGCGCTCCACGGACTGGCGGGAGGGAGCCGGGGCTGGGGGGTGGCTCGCCGGCCAAGCAGAGCCCCCGAGTCTGGCTGGCAAAAGCGGAGGGGCCTGACGGATTGTGTTCCGACAGCAAGCGCGACTTAGCATCTGGGAGGTCATAAGTTAACAGCTCTGCTCGGAAAGCGGGAAGGCTGGAGGACAAAGGGAGGGAGAGCTGCTGAGCCCCCTGACGACAGAGCTCAGTTTGGTGGGGAACAAAGGCACTCGCCAGCGCCATCTCCCCCGCCCATCCCCCAGCCAAAATCCCAAAGAGAACCAGTTCCTGCCAGGGAACTTGCTCGCTCCGCGCAAACACCCAACTCTGTGCTTCTGTGGAGCCAAACCTCCGGCAGCGGATCTGACTCCCTCCCTCTGCCACAGGACGCCTCATGAAGTGGATCACCTAAGGAGAAGCGAGCTAAGCCTGCCCCTCCTGCCCCCATGCACCTTGCCTACCCACCCCAGCTAATACTCCAGATCCCCACCATCACAAGCCTGGCGGTGTGCAAGTAGCCCAGACGGGCCACCCCACCCCACAGTGAATCCCGCCCCTAGGAGAGGGGAAGAGAAGGCACACACCAGTCTGACTGTGGCCCCAGCGGTGGGCTGGGGGCAGACATCAGGTCGGACTGCGGCCCCGCCCACCAACTCCAGTTATACACCACAGCACAGGGGAAGTGCCCTGCAGGTCCTCACCACGCCAGATCTATCCAAAATGACCAAGCGGAAGAATTCCCCTCAGAAGAATCTCCAGGAAATAACAACAGCCAATGAACTGAT
This sequence comes from Herpailurus yagouaroundi, assembly GCF_014898765.1. Lineage (NCBI taxonomy): Eukaryota > Metazoa > Chordata > Mammalia > Carnivora > Felidae > Herpailurus > Herpailurus yagouaroundi. The sequence goes on along the minus strand of NW_024412404.1, from coordinate 400,178 downwards.
CAAAAAGGATTTAAATAATATAACAGAGAGTGAATTTAGAATAATAGTCATAAAATTAATCGCTGGGCTTGAAAACAGTATAGAGGACAGCAGAGAATCTCTTGCTACAGAGATCAAGGGACTAAGGAACAGTCACGAGGAGCTGAAAAACACTTTAAACGAAATGCAAAACAAAATGGAAATGACGATAGCTCAGATTGAAGAGGCAGAGGAGAGAATAGGTGAACTAGAAGATAAAGTTATGGAAAAAGAGGAAGCTGAGATAAAGAGAGATAAAAAACTCCAGGACTATGAGGGGAAAATTAGAGAACTAAGGGATACACTAAAAAGAAATAATATACGCATAATTGGTATCCCAGAGGAGGAAGAGAGAGGGAAAGGTGCTGAAGGGGTACTTGAAGAAATTATAGCTGAGAACTTCCCTGAAGTGGGGAAGGAAAAAGGTATTGAAATCCAAGAGGCACAGAGAACTCCCGTCGGACGTAACTTGAATCGATCTTCTGCACGACATATCATAGTGAAACTGGCAAAATACAAAGATAAAGAGAAAATTCCGAAAGCAGCTAGGGATAAACGTGCTCTCACATATAAAGGGAGACCTATAAGACTCGTGACTGATCTCTCTTTTGAAACTTGGCAGGCCAGAAAGAATTGGCACGAGATCTTCAGTGTGCTAAACAGAAAAAATATGCAGCCGAGAATCCTTTATCCGGCAAGTCTGTCATTTAGAATAGAAGGAGAGATAAAGGTCTTCCCAAACAAACAAAAACCGAAGGAATTTGTCACCACTAAACCAGCCCTACAAGAGATCCTAAGGGGCACCCTGTGAGACAAAGTACCAAGGACGTCACTACAAGCATAAAACATACAGACATCACAATGACTCTAAACCCGTATCTTTCTATAATAACACTGAATGTAAATGGATTAAATGCGCCAACCAAAAGACATAGGGTATCAGAATGGATAAAAAAACAAGACCCATCTATTTGCTGTCTACAAGAGACTCATTTTAGACCTGAGGACACCTTTAGATTGAGAGTGAGGGAATGGAGAACTATTTATCATGCTACTGGAAGTCAAAAGAAAGCTGGAGTAGCCATACTTATATCAGACAAACTAGACTTTAAATTAAAGGCTGTAACAAGAGATGAAGAAGGACATTATATAATAGTGACAGGGTCTATCCATCAGGAAGAGCTAACAATTATAAATGTCTATGCGC
>NW_024412404.1:341544-393953 GCF_014898765.1 Herpailurus yagouaroundi | reverse complement strand
CACTTGTACCCCAATGTTCATAGCAGCACTCTCAACAATAGCCAAATTATGGAAAGAGCCTAAATGTCCATCAACTGATGAATGGATAAAGAAATTGTGGTTTATATACACAATGGAATACTACGTGGCAATGAGAAAAAATGAAATATGGCCTTTTGTAGCAACGTGGATGGAACTGGAGAGTGTGATGCTAAGTGAAATAAGCCATATAGAGAAAGACAGATACCATATGGTTTCAGTCTTATGTGGATCCTAAGAAACTTAACAGAAACCCATGGGGGAGGGGAAGGAACAGAAAAAAAAGAGGTTAGAGTGGGAGAGAGCCAAAGCATAAGAGACTGTTAAAAACTGAGAACAAACTGAGGATTGATAGGATTGATTGGGGGTGGGAGGGAGGGAAGGGTGGGTGATGGGTATTGAGGAGGGCACCTTTTGGGATGAGCACTGGTGTTGTATGGAAACCAATTTGACAATAAATTTCATAAATATAAAAAAAAAAAAAGAACTTGCCAGCTGCTTCAGCTATTAATGCTTTCAGGATCTGCCTTAACTTTCAAGTTGAAGCCATATTCTTCTAAGGCATTCCCGGCCAATGACAACACAACAGAGACACTAGTGCCTCACCATTAATGCATACTCTAAAAAGCAATCTTTGCTTTAGACGTCCCCACCAGGTTGGCTGATGTTTTGTCAGATCTGAGGCTCTCCCTATCCATTCCTGTTTTCCATTTCTCTTCCTTTGCAGGTGTCAGAGCTGTATCATATTCTGAAGGCTCTCCCTGCCAAATCCCACTTCTTTCCCCTTTTGCCTGTCACAGATAATATCTCCCAATAAACCTCTTGCACTTCCAACTTTGTCTCAGGGTCTGCTTACTCTAGGACCCAACACAACACAATGGTTTTGAGTACAAACTCCAAATTTAATGCCACAAGGGCAAACACAAAAATTATAAGCATTCATTCAGGAAAGGAAAATTTATTTACAAGCATCAAAAACTCTATGTGGTGGGCTCCAGGTATGTTTTTTATTTAATGATCATAAACAATTCCTTTGAGAAATGTAAGAAAGGCCATCCAGAAATAAAATCATAGTTGAAATCCATTGAATAGTTACTATGCACCTAACTGTTGACATACAACTTTCCACCTATTTCTCACAATGCCTTATGAAGTGTGTAGTATTTTTATTATTCCCTTATACAAATGAAAACAAATGGAGGTTAGTTTTATTGCCCAATGACATAATTAGTAAGTTAAAAAATCAGAATTTGTACCAAGGTAAGCTTAAGCTATTAACTTCTATACTGTTTCAGCTACCCAGCATTGATTTGTATTGTTAATGACTGAAGAATCCTAACAGATAGGAATATGGATCCGGGGATCAAATTATAGGGTATAGAGCCATAAGAGAATTGTGCACTCATAGAAACAAATTTAGCCCCATCTGAAAGTATCATCTCTATATCTGAGCCAAGAAGCCTCAATATCTATTTCTAAAAAGTTTTTTTTTTTTTTTTGCTAGTTGAGTTTGCCAATTCCTGTGATGTTTTCAGAAATTTCTTTTGAAATGTCCAGTTTTGCACATGACCACAGGGAAAAATAGGATGTGGTCCTAGTCCCTAGTCTCCTGACAGTAGATATAGCATAAAGGGGATTATCAGCTTCCTCCTGAAAGAGAGCTTTCAGTGTAGCAAAAAGTATAGTTTCTATAAACAAGGAAGACAGAAAGGCTTCCTTATGCAATGAAATTTCAATGGTGGTGGTGGTGGTGGTGGTGGTGTGTGTGTGTGTTTTAAAGAGGGATTGGTTGCTTGGAAATCTTTGATTCCTTCTTCAACTCTTATAGTAATCTCAGCCCTATAGCTATAAGAGTTAGGGATTCTTGTGGCATGCTGATCATAAAAAATTAAGGAATTTTAGTTTGTCTCCTTGAAAATAAAACCCTGAGTTTGATCTTCTAGATTATAGGTTGAATTTACAGTCTTGTCAATTATCTTATATAAAAATCCTGGACATTTATTTTTAAAGAGTTCCCTTACCAGAGACTCTATTCAATATGCCCACTAGAGTATCATGTCATTAAGAGTGGCTGGTATACTGGGAATTCATGTAAAGGAATAGTTTAAATACCCCAATAGTAGCTGTTGGAAACATGAATAAGTAGAACATATTTGTTTAGGATCTATCTTGTGAGGTCAAATGGGTTTAGACATTTTCCATGCTAGCATGTGAATAGTGTCAGGGAACATATCCAAGCTATGCCTCATACAAAAGAAAGGTATATAGAATAGCTGAGGAAGTTGGCAGGCATCCTTAGATATGTGGATCCCTCAAGCCAACTATATCAGTATCCTCCAGCCAATGTGTCTTTTGAGGGCCAGGGAAGCTACACTACGCTAACGTTAGGGTGGTTAGTTCCTGATAACCCTTTCTAAACTATCTTGCTGTCATCTGCTAGGTAAATGTTTATTGAGTGAATTATGGCTGTGAGCTTAATTGCCAGCATGCAATCCAAGAGATCCCCACTTCAAATCCATTATGTTAGTGGCAGCAGTAGAATCATAGTAACTTACTTTAAAAGTGGGGCAAGACACATGGGAAGAAGTAATTTTTATTCCCTAGATTTCATGGTGGTATTTCAGTTCAGTTCACCGGATGGCTACAAAGATCATAGAAATATGATTGGAACTTTTGCTTACCTCCAGCCAGTGCATCATTCAGGGGTCAGTTATAGAAAACAGAAACCACATTCGCTATTTTCAGCAGAAAGGAATGTAAGAAATGCAGAGAATTGGGTGTATATAAAATATTGGAAAAGATGGGGAAACAAATTTGAGGCAGGGCCTCCAGGAATGACTCCCAGAAGACAGAACTGGCCTGCCAAGAAACCAGCTACCATGGCATAATCAAAAAGGTAGAGAATCAGGAAACTGCCATGGAATTCAGCCTACACAGCGATCTGGAAATCACAATGCCCCACTGATATAGCTCTTGTCTCTGAAGTTACACTGCTCCTGCTTGACCGGCATCAGCAAAACCTGCATGTCCAGTATCCCATGCCTTGAGCCCAATGGAGCTAGTGACTAGATATTGTGATGCTACTACAAAAAGCCCAACCCCTCCACACCATGCTTGCCTGCAGAAACAGAAACAACAGCACTCCTCCATACTTATATCTGTCTTCCAAATATCCCACAAGTGCATCCCACAAGTGATTGGCCAAATTTAAATCACATTTGCAGCCCTAAACAGAGATACAGTTTTTGGTTTCCCAGCCTATGAGGTACAGACAAGCATCCTAAATGGAGGGGCAAAGGATGAACCTCAGCCAGCGGGCTCTGTCCACGGAGGAAGGAGAGAGCAGTGAGTAGTGAAAAGCCACAGGTGAAGGCATTTGCTGGCTTGCAAAGAGCAGAAATGGAATCAGAAGAGAAGAGAGAAAAGCATAGCTCAATGGAACATTCAGACAGGTTTGATGTGGAGAATTTTTTCTGTGATTCTGGAATACCTATCAAATGCTGCCCTCTGATGTTTGTGGAATAAACTACTCTTGAGAAACACTGAAATATAACCAGATGATGGAATGCATCCAGCTGTAGTTTTCTTGGATGAGTAGCTATAGATGTCTAAACTTCTTGGAACTGGGAAAAACCCACTGGACACCAAAACTACTTCCAAATTATTTGGCCAATTAACATCCAAATCAAACTTTGTCAAGGTGTTACTGACTCAAACTTCTAGGTATAGGTTATTTTTCCCTTTATAATCAGAATGGGGAAATTTTATTCCTTTTGGTAAATTCAATGATCAGAAAAGCAGATGATCAATTAATTTATGAATGATTTATACAAATTATGGACCAAAGTGAAGACTTCCAGTAAAATAATTTAATTTATTGTCAGTGTCATTAATTTGACATTTCTTGGTTTGTAATCTATATTTACAAGGTCTTCCCAACCACAGTTAGGAAAAGAGTGACATCATTGATTTTCAGAATTTTAATTTAATTTTAATTTATTTTTATTTTTTATTATTCTTTTATTTTAGAAAGAGAGAGAGAAGGTGGGGGGAGAGGCAGAGGGAGAAAGAGAATCTTAAGCAAACTCCACACTCAGCATGGAGCCTGACACAGGGCTCAATCCCAAGACCCTGGTATCGTGACCTGAGCTAAAATCAAGAGTCAGCTGTTCAACCAACTGAGCCACCCAGGTGCCCCATGATTTTCAGAATTTTATATGCCAGTAGGAACAAGCATATGTCAACAGATGAAAACAGAATTCTGAATAAAGTATTGTTCAGTGCATCCAAAAAATGAAGGCTACTATATTTAAAATTATTAAATCCAAAGCCACCAACTGTAATCCAAAACACTTGCCAGAATCATAAATTAAATAAATCCATGGATCAGGAGCTGTCCCTTATACACACCAAGAATGCTCCTGCTTCAGTGCCTTTACTTTCTCCCTGCTTGGAGCCTGGTTTCCTCCAATATGGCATCCATAGGAGTGTGATTCTCTCATCTTCCTTCCAAGCTGATATAGATCCAGGGTCCATGTTCACAGGAAGTAAATTGTCATAACCTCCTCACTTCCCTCTTCTTTCCTTAGGGCTTTTTTTGTGGCAAACCAGAACTATGGTTCGGGATCTTTGGGTGAAGTTGTATTAGAATAGGTACTACCTAAAGGAAGCTTTAGAAAACTTTAGTTGTGTATATTGGGGTTGCGGGGTCAGAAGCACATTTATCAATCATGCGTTACTTTGTATTCCTTTGCTAACCTTTCTTCCTTGTATGTCTTTCTTGGCTATTCTTTGGTAAGATTTAAATCTTCATGGGTCTCTGGCTACAGTAATTTCTAGTATCATCTCTCTCTCACTCTGATTTCTAATTGGATCCAGACTAGAAGAGCCTAGGAGATTAATGACAAAAGGTCATCATGGCTGGAGTTGTAGCACTTTTTTCTGAGAAGTGTTTCTACTCCAAGACCACCATCTCTGAGAACCTCTAAATATGTGGGAACTCTTTAACAAACAGTAAGAAACCATCCAAGTTTGAGGCTAGAGCTGAACTAAAATATGACAAGCTGGAGATGCTCAGCATAAACCACTTCTTATATTGCTTCATGCAGATTAACCTTCAGTTTCCAGGTGCCAGAGCTGTCCCCATTCCCACTTTTCTCTTCAGTCCTCTGGCACTAAAGGAAAGAAGTTGTTTGCAAACAAGTCACTGCAGAGATCAGAGCCATCTGCACAGCCTGGGGGACAAGCATCTTGCTCTTCCCACTCCACTGTTTGCTTTCCCACTGGGGAAGAGATGGACTGAAGGATGCAGGGATGAAAGGCTGCAGAAAACAACAAGCTTGAAGCTGTGTGGGGTCAGGGCTGTGTGTATTTAGTCAGTAAGGGGTCCTGATCTGCTGATATGCTTCAAAGCTTTGGAATTTAACTTAAGGGATGTCGTCCTGCTGGGTTCACTGAAGAAATTCCCAGAGGCTAGGGTGAGGTCTGGCCACAAAAGTGAGATGTAGATGGAGAAGCACTTGAAAAGACTTTGTAGGGCTGTTGTTAGGATAATGACAACAATAAGCACAAGGACCCTCCCAAGGCTGTCAAATCCCCCATGTTGATTAGTTTAGTCATAGTACCACAAAATAGTGTGGCTTTGAGATCAAAATGAATGTAGGCTAGAGAAACAAGTTCAATGCTCACAAACAAAAGACAGATTAAACAAATTATGATAATCTCTACAGAAGAATAATAAGCAGTCATTAAAAAGTTATGCAGTGCTCACATACTGCTAGGGGTATGTAATTGGCACTACTTCTGTGGAAGGCAACTTGGCACCACAGATCAAAATTACAAATGCATATACCTCCAATTGGCATTTTCACTGTAAGGAATTTATCTTATATATCTTCACAGAGGTGCTAAAGACATGTATAAACATGTACAAGACTATTATGGCAGCATTTTTTTTTGTAACAGCTGAAGTTGAGAAACAATCATTAGGGAATCTGGTTTTGGTTGTTTTTTTGTTTGTTTGTTTTTGTTTTTTTTTTTTTGTTGTTGTTGTTTTTTTTAAGTTGTGGCTATAGCCATGCAATGGAATAAAGCACAGGCTTAAAAAACAAAAAGCAAAAAAAATCAAAAACAAAAACAGAAGCAGTTCTCTATGCTTCTTTTTCTTTTAGATACACTGCTAATGTAAAACAGTAATAATAACAACAAAATCAAAAACAGTATGTATACTACACTACCATTTGAGGTTAACAGATTGAGTGAGAGAGCCTGGGAAGAATATATGCTGAATGAAACACAGCCAGAGCCCAATCCAGCTTGCTTCAACCTCTATTGCCTTCAACCTCAGCCATCTGGGCACTGAGCTGTTCCTGAACGGGGCAGCCTGAGTTGAGAAAGCATATGTATGTATGCCAATGCAGTAGATTTTAAATTTTAGTAGGCATAAGAATCATCTGGATTGCTTGCAGAAAATGAAGATCCAAGTGGTCTTTCCTCAGAGATTGTGACTCTATAGGTCTGGGATTAGGTGCTGGAATTGGTGGGGTTTTTTATTTTGTAAACAGACTATTTTTTAAAACAGTTTTAGATTCAAAATTGAGAGGAAGGTACAGAGATTTCCAATATACCTCATGCCCCCACACAGCATAGCCTCCCCATTATCAACATCCCCCATCAGAGTGATGCACTTGTTACAATCGATTAACCTACACTGACAAATTATTATCACTCAAAGTCCATAGTTCACATTACAGCTCACCTTTGTTGTACATACTATGGGTTTGGACAAAGGTATAATGACATATACCTACCATTATAATATCACCCAGAGTAGTTTCACTGACCTAAAAATCCTCTATATTCCACCCTATCATCCCTCTCTTTCCACCTACCTCTGAAAACCACTTATCTTTTTACTGTCTCTATAATTTTGCCTTTTCTAGAATGTCATGCATGTAGTTGTAACCTTACAGTACATAGTCTTTTCTGATTAGTTTCTTTCACTTAATAATATGTATTTAAGTTTCCTCCATGTCTTTTCACAGCTTGATAGCTCATTTCTTGTTTGAGCTAAATAATATTCCATTGTCTGGTTATACCACAATTTATTTATCCATTCACCTACTGAAGCACATCGTGGTTGCTTCCAAGTTTTTTTTTTTAATGTTTTAATGTTTTATTACTTATTTTTGAGAGAGAGACAGAGTGTGAGTGGGGGAGGGTCAGAGAGAAGGGAGACACAGAATCCAAAGCAGATCCAGGCTCTGAGCCATCAGCACAGAGCCCAACACGGGGCTCAAACCCACAAGCTGTGAGATCATGACCTGAGCCAAAGTTGGATGCTCAACCGACTGAGCCACCCAGGCACCCTGGTTGTTTCCAGGTTTTAGCAATTATGAATAAAGTAGCTGTGAACGTTCAAGTGCAGGTTTTTGTGTGGATGTAAGTTTTTAATTCCTTTGGGTAAATATGATTAATGGATTGTATGGTAAGAGACGTTTATTTTGTAAGAAAATGTTAAATTGTCTTCCAAAGTAGCTGTATCATTTTGCATTCCCACCAGCAATCAATGGGAGTTCCTGCTGTTCCACATCCTTACCAGCATTTAGTGTTGTCCATGTTCTAGATTTTGGCCTTTCTAATAGGTATGTAGTAGTATCTTCTTGTTGTTTTAATTTGTATCTTATTGATAGGATGAAAAGCACCTTTTCATGTGCTTATCTGCCATCTGCAAATCTTTGATGAAGTGTTTCCTAAGATCTTTGGCCCATTTGATATCTTTTTTATCAAGCACAACAGGTGATTCTGATTCAGCAGGTCCTTGGACCAGTCTTTGAGAAACAGTGTTAGAGTAACCACAGAACTCATATCTGGGGTGAAATAAGTCTTCTCACTAAGTTGAAGTCAGATCCAGGATCTATGAGAGGGCAATCAAACCATACCATTTAGCAAGCTCAGCCTCAAAAGGGCCCTGAAATTTGGCTAGTGTTCATGGGCAAATTTGTTCACAGAAGCAAGAAGTCCTCCACAAATATTCATATTTTGGTACTTTTGAGCTTGAGGCTATCTATATCATTTTCTAAGAACTATAATGGAAGTACAGTAAAGGTCATTCCTGGTCATCCAGAGTTATTCACAGATGGAAAGATGGATTTATGAGCACAAAACACTTGGCTCCCAGTTGATGACTTAAGAATGTTTTATCTACTTCAATTTATATGGTGACACTTTTCTTCTCAGAGAGCAACATGAGATACACATCCTTTAAATGATAGTTCATACAATTTTATGCAATTATATGCATTATATATACTATGTGATCATATAGTTTATTTACACACTACATAAGTATTGTAACTTCACTGGTCTGTCAATATTCTTGTAGTCTAACTATTAGTTGTCTTTTGCCACTTATTTTTCATTTACTTCTTTTGTTATTTTTAGATGTCATTCAGGTAAAGTAGAAGTGCAAATACATGTGTAACATTCATACATTTTTCTTATACCACTATTCTTTTCATCAGCTCTGCAATATTTTCCAAATCCATCAATATTCAGTTCCATTTGCAATTTTAAAAGTTTACTCAAGAAATTTCTAAATTTACGTTTTTTTTCAGGAAAGTACAACATAACCTTTGTTACATACTAGATGGGTGAGAACTTAGGCACTGTATTTTCACAGAATTATGTTCTATTATAAGACACATCTCCTGATAATGTAGTGCTTACTATGTAAGGTACTATTCTAAATGCAGTATAAACATCACTAATTTGATCTTCAAACAAGACTATAATGAAAGTGCTATTCTTACTGTACCATGCTGATTCTCAATATTGAGAAATTTTGTAAAAGTTAGTCTTCTGACCCTAATTGAAATTCATCTTGAATTGCAATCTCCCTATCCTACATAAATTCTAAGATTAAGGGGTCTCAAAAGGTGAATGCTCTGTGGCTTCCTCAGTGCTCTTAGAAGAGAGAGTTTTCCCTACATATTTTACTACTCCAGGTTAGTCCCCCAAACTGCAAGGTGTATTGATAGTTTCTGCTTGAACTGGGGTCCTTGTTTGCACCCTGCCCTTCTTGCCATGTTGCCCAGCCTTTGTGCTAGAAACCTTCTCTTGTGTGTTTGCTTATCTCACCTCATCCTGCTTCCTGAGGCATTACTTGTTTCTACTTACCTGAGCATTGCCTGTTGTTTACATTCCCTCTGAACACTGCACATTTCACCTTCACCCTACCCTTAATTAGGCCACTGGATTGGACATCCTAAAGACTATTGTCTTTTTGATCTACTTCACAGTTCAGTAAAAGCACTTCAAGCACTGACAATAATCCCACAACTGAGCCAGTTTCTCCTGACCCAGTTCTGACTTTCTAACTCCATTTCTTTGGGTGCTAAACATATGTAGTACAGAAATCTACCTAAGCTATGACACTTTTGTGTCAAAAGTAGACATTCCTTTGAATTAGGAATGATAAAATCTCTGAGAAACTAGGTTTCAGTGATGTGACTGAAAGCATAAATCTGTCATACAAGAAGGTTGTTATACATGTTATACAAACTGTAAGTTTTTTGTTTTGCTTTTTTATCAGAGTACCCTTATAGAAATCCCTAGAAGGGTTTAAAATGTTTAATGATGGATCTTAGTGACACAAGTATATACCAACTTGAGAAGTCTTCAGTTTTAAGTCTACTTTCATTCATCTTTTATTCAACATTTACTGAGGGCTGAGCATATGCCAGGCACAGTTCAAGCTAGGTATGGCAGAGAACAAAACAAAGATTTCTGCCATCATGGAATTTACATCCAAAATGGCAATAAATCCTAAATATAATGAGTAAATTATATAGTACTTAGAAGATGTTAAGGCCTATAGAATAAAGAAAGAGTGAAGTAGAAGAGATCAAAGTATAGTGAGGAAGATGTAGGTTGCCATTTTATTTTTTATTTATTTTTTTTCAATATATGAAGTTTATTGTCAAATTGGTTTCCATACAACACCCAGTGCTCATCCCAAAATGTGCCCTCCTCAATACCCATCACCCACCGTCCCCTCCCTCCCACCCCCCATCAATCCTCAGTTTGTTCTCAGTTTTTAAGAGTCTCTTATGCTTTGGCTCTCTTCCACTTTAACGTTTTTTTTTTCCTTCCCCTCCCCCATGGGTTTCTGTTAAGTTTCTCAGGATCCCCATAAGAGTGAAACCATATGGTATCTGTCTTTCTCTGTATTAGGTTGCCATTTTAAAAAATGTTCAGAATGGCCTTTAATAAAAGATGACATTTGAAGAAAGACTTGAAGGAAGTTATGGAGAGGAGCATGCCCCAGAAGTGGACCTATGGTCTGGCGGGGGAGAAGTGGGTAGAATGAGGTGCGTTATAGATAGAATAGGAGATGAAGTCAGATGATGAATTAATCACAGCAGCACTATTTGCTTTGGTTCAAAAGTGAGACAGACTTTACTACTTTGTGTAGGGATTTATTCTTCTGTATATTCCCAATAAAATTTTATTTTAATATTTATAAAAACTTTAAACATATTTTATCAACTATATGATATATAAACGGTACAATTCAATTAATTCTTTACATTACACCTATGAACTCATCAACACATGCAAGTTACAGAACATTTCCATCATCCTTATGAGCTTCCCTAAAACCCTTTGTAGTCCATCCCTCTCTTCACTGGCAGCCCCAGTCACTACCAGTCTGATTTGTGTCCATATAAATTGGTTTGCGTTTTCTAGAATTTTTATATAAATGGAATCATACAGAATATACTCTTTTATGTCTGGCTTCTTTCACTCAACACAATGCTTTTCAAATTCATTCATCCTAATGTATATATAAGTACGTCATTCGTTTTTGTTGCTGTGTATAAACATACCATATTGACTTTTGGGGAAGATGGCAGAGTAGGATAAGTCTAGGCTCACCTCATCCCACAGATACAACTAGAGAACACCCAATAGCAGTCTAAATAACTCAGAAAATGGCAGAATAAACTCCACAACTAACTGTGGAGAAGAGTGCACATGGAAAAGGGTAGGAGGGTGGAGACACAGTCAGGAGCTAAATGACTTAACACCTGAAATTAGAAATAAAAAATCAGTGGGCTCAGCTTTGGGAGAGTAAGGAGGGTGAGAGGACACTGAGTCCTCCCCACACCCTTAAACAGACAGCACAACAAACAGCTGGTGGATATAGAGCATCTAAGCAGCAGTTTGAAAGGTGCCTGGGGCATATGGGAGGAAGAGTCATTTACTCATCTCAGAGAGTGTCTGGAGGCATAGAAATCACTGGGGAAGTCCTCTAGGAACAAAGGAACTGGCAGGCACCATTTTCCTTCCCTGTCCCCTACCTAACTTGCTAACACTGCCACCCTGCTTCTACATGCTGTGCTTCCACCAATCCACCCCTCTGGAAGGGCAGCTTTAGTCCAGTGTAACAGGGCCCCTTCTGCAATGAAACAGTCATGCACCACCCCCTTACCGCACTGCTGCCATGCACTGTGTTTCGGTGGAGACTGATGGGTACTTCAGTGCTGGTGCTACAGGGCCCCTCCCATGACCTACAAGCTTGAAGGCATCTCTCCCACCCCCCTTCATGACACTACCCCTGCACTGTGCCTCGAGGGAACCACCCTCTCCAAGGGGCACTCTTTTTTTTTTTTTTTAATTTTTTTTTTTCAACGTTTTTATTTTTATTTTTGGGACAGAGAGAGACAGAGCATGAACGGGGGAGGGGCAGAGAGAGAGGGAGACACAGAATCGGAAACAGGCTCCAGGCTCTGAGCCATCAGCCCAGAGCCCGACGCGGGGCTCAAACTCACGGACCGCGAGATCGTGACCTGGCTGAAGTCGGACGCTTAACCGACTGCGCCACCCAGGCGCCCCAAAGGGGCACTCTTGAACACAGTTACAGGGCAATGCTGCAGGTTTGGCAGTGTGCAAGCAGCCCCTATGGTGGCCAGCACAACTCCAAAGTGACTCCTGCTCCAGAGAGAGGGAAAGACAATCACACACACCCATCAGACAGAGACGTCAGCAGTGGGCTGGAGGCAAACTACTAGTCTGACTGTAGGTCCCGTCCACCAATGAAAACTTCTCAGGGGATAACACAGGGAAAGCACCCAACAGTTTGGTGTTACTGAATCTCAAATAAATGCCTGGTCTGATTCAACTCAAGCCCAAGGAGTCCCCAGATTGGCCCACTAATACTGCAAGGAAGCCATTACAGATGACTGCACTGAAGGAAAAAGTGACCCAGCCATAATAGCAAGGCACATGCAACACCACAAGAGAACTTCCTGAAGCAACAGATTCTTGCAAACATGGGACACTACACAGCAGAGCACTACAAGACCTCTTCTCCATAAGGCCACTACTTTCTAGTGCAGGAGACATAGCTGATTTTTATAACACACAGAAACAGACACATAACATTAGACAAAATGAGGAGACAGAGGAATATGTCCTAAATGAAAGAACAGGACAGAACCACAGCAAGAGACTTAACCAAACAGTTATAAAAAATATGCCTGATAGAGAATTTAAAATGATGATCACAAAGATACTCACTGAACTTGAGAAAATAGGGGAGGACATCAGTAAAATCCTTAACAAAGAGAGAGAAAAAAAATATCAGAATTGAAGAACACAATAAATTAAATTAAAAATACACTTGATGGAATACACAGCAGGCTAGAGGAAGCAGAGGAACGAATTAGTGATCTGGAAAACAGGGTAATGGAAATTAATCAAGCTGAGCAAATGGGGGAAAAAAGAATTATGCAAAACAAGAATAGCCTTAGGGAACTCAGTGACTCCATCAATTGTAATGATTTTGCATTATAAGGATCCCTGAAAAAGAACAGAGTGAAAAAATGGCAGAAAATATGTTTGAAGACATAATAGCTTAAAACTTCCCTAATATGGGAAGGAAATAGATACTAAGATCCAGGAGGCACAGAGATTCTCCCCCAAAATCAAACCAAGGAAATCCACACCAAGATACAGAATAATTAAAATGCCAAAAAGTAGTGACAAAGAAAAATATTTAAAAGCAGCAAAAGAAAACGGTCACATACCAGGGAAACCCCATAAGGCTATCAGTGGATTTTTCAACAGGAATTTTACAGGCTAGAAGGAAGTGGCATGATATATTCAAAGTGGTGAGAGGGAAAATCTGCAGCCAAGAATACTCTATCCAGCAAGGCTATCATTCAGAATAGAAGGAGAGATAGAGAAGTTGTTGGATAAACAAAACTAAAGGAATTCATGACCACTAAACCAGACTCACAAGAAATGTAAAGGGGATTCTATGAGTGAAAAGGAAAGACCATAAATGAGAGTATAAAAAATAAATATATCTGTAAAAATCGGCCAAAAGATACACAAAATAAAAGAATGTAAAATACGACAACATATACTAAAATGAAGGGAGGAGAGGAGTAAATAATGGGTTCAAACTTAAGCAACCATCAACTTAATATAGACTGAGATATGCAAAAAATGTTACATACAACCCTATTGATAACCACAAATCAAAAACCAGTAAAAGATATGCAAAGAATAAAGAAAAAGGAATCCAAGTATATCACTAAAGAAAACCAGCAAACCATGAAACAGTACAAGAAAAGATCAAAGACAAACTATGGAAACAAAACAAGTAACAAAATGGCAAGAAATACATATCTATCAGTAATTACTTTGAATGTAAATGGACTCAACAATCCAATAAAAAAAAAATAGGATGACAGTATAGATTTTAAAAAAATCCATCTATCTGCTGCCTACAAGAGACTCATTTCAGACCAAAAGACACCCACAAACTGGAAGTGAAGGGATGTACAAACATTTATCATGCAAATGGATATCAAAAGAAAGCCAAGATAGGAAAACTTATATTGGATAAAATAGACTTAAAAAAAAAAAAAAGACTGTAACAAGAGACAAAGAAGGACACTAATAATCAAAGGGACAATCCAACAGGAAGCTATAACAACTGTAAATATTTATGGAACCAATATGGAACATCTAAATACATGAAACAGTTAATAACAAACATAAAGGACTAATTGATAGCAATTCAATAATAATAGGGACTTTAACAGGCCACTTAGATAAATGAAAAGATGATCCAAATAGAAATGGAACAAGGAAACAGTGGCTTTGAATAACACACTCGACCAGATGGATTTAACAGATATATTCAGAACATCCCATGCTAAGACAGCTGAATACAAATTCTTTTCAAGTGCATATGGAACATTCTCCACAATATCTCACATATTAGGGCACAAAACAAGCCTCAACAAACTCAAAGAGATTGAAGTCATGCCATGCATCTTTTCTGACCACAATGCTATAAAATTAGAAATCACCCACCAAAAAAAAAAAAAAAAATCTGGAAAGACCACAGACACATGGAGTTTAAATAACATACTACTAAGTAATGACTAGGTCAGCCAGGAAATCAAAGAAGAAATAAAAAGTACATGGAAACAAATGAAAATGAAAACACAAGGATCCAAAACCTTTGGGATGCAGGAAAAGCAATTCTAAAAGAGAAGCTTATGGCAATACAGGCGTACCTCAAGAAGCAAGAAAAATCTCCAATAAACAACCTAACTCTACACCTAAAGGAGCTAGAAAAAGAACAAACAAAACCCAAAACTAGCAGATGGAAAGAAATGAAGATTAGTGCAGAGATAAATGATATACAAACTAAAAAAACAAAAATACAGATCAATGAAACCAGGAGATGGTTCCTTGCAAATATCAACAAAATTGACAAACCTCTAGTTAGACTCATGAAAGAAAGAAAAGAGAGAAAAGATTCAAACATAACCACAAATGAAAGAGGAGAAATAACAACCAACACTACAGAAATACAAACAATTGTAACAAAATATTATGAAAAGCTGTATGTCAACAAACTGGACAACCTAGAAGAAATGGATAAATTCCTAGAAACATATAACCTAACAAAACTGAAGGAGGAAGAAATAGAAAATTTGAACAGATTGATTACTAGCAAGGAAATTCAATCAGTAATCAAAAAACTCCCAACAAAAAAAGTCTAGAACCAGACTGCTTCACAGGTAAATTCTACCAAAGATTTTAAGAATAGAACCTAGGGGCGCCTGGGAGGCGCAGTCGGTTAAGCGTCCGGCTTCAGCCAGGTCACGATCTCGCGGTCCGTGAGTTCAAGCCCCGCGTCGGGCTCTGGGCTGATGGCTCGGAGCCTGGAGCCTGTTTCCGATTCTGTGTCTCCCTCTCTCTCTGCCCCTCCCCCGTCCATGCTCTGTCTCTCTCTGTCCCAAAAATAAATAAACGTTGAAAAAAAATTAAAAAAAAAAAAAAAAGAATAGAACCTATTTTTCTCAAACTATTCCAAAAAACAGTAGAGGAAGGAAGCCTTCCAAATTCATTCTATCAGGCCAGCATCACCCTGATAACCAAACCAGTAAAGATGCCATAAAAGAAGAGAACTACAGGCCAGTATCTGACTAACACAGATGTGGAAATCGTCAACAAAATACTAGCAAAACAAATCCAACAATATATTAAAAATCATTCACCACAGTCAAGTGGGATTTATTCCCAGCATGCAAGAGTGGCTAAATATTTGCAAATCAATCAACATAATACATTTCATCCATTAAAGAAATGATAAAGCCATATGATCATTTCAATAGATGCAGAAAAAGCATTTGAAAAGTACAACATCCATTCATGATAAAAACCCTCAACAAAGTAGGTTTAGAGGCAACATAACTCAACATATTAAAGCGTATATATGAAAAACCCATGGCAAACATCATACTCAAAAGAAAAAACAAAAACAAAACTGAGAGCTTTCCTGTAAGGTCAGGAAAAGATAAGGATGTCCACTCTCACCACTTTTATTCAAGATAGCACTGGAAGTCTTAGCCACAGCAACCAGACAACAAAAAGAAATAAAAGGCATCCAAATTGGTAAGGAAGAAGTAAAACTTTCACTATTGCCAGATGACATGATACTATATAGAAAACCTGAAAGACTCTACCAAACAAAAAACAAACAAAACAAAACAAAACAAAACCCCCAAAACTGCTAGAACTGATCATGAATTCAGTAAAGTCACAGGAATACAAAATCTTTACAGAGATCAGTTGATTTCTATGTACTAATAATGAAGCAGCAGAAAGAGAAATTAAGAAAACAATCCCATTTAGGGACACCTGGGTGGCTCAGTCCGTTAAGCATCTGACTTCAGCCCAGGTCATGATCTCACAGTCCATGGGTTCAAGCCCCACATTGGGCTCTGTGCTAACAGCTCAGAGCCTGAAGCCTGCTTCTGATTCTGTGTCTCCCTCTCTCTCTATCCCTCCCCTTCTCGTGCTCTATCTCTCTCTCTCTCTCTCAAAATAAATAAACATTAAATTTTTTTAAGAAAAGAAAAAAATCACTTATAATTGCACCAAAAATGTAAAGTACCTAGGAATATACTCAACCCCGAAAACTATAAAGCATTGATAAAAGAAATGGAAGATGACACAAAGAAATGGAAACACATACCATACTCCTGGATTGGAAGAACAAATATTGTTAAAATATCTATACTACCCAAAGCAATCTACACATTTAATGCAATCCTTATCAAAATATCAATAGCAGCTTTCACAAAACTAGAAAAACAACCCTAAAATTTGTATGGAACCATAAAAGACCCCAAATAGCCAAATCAATCCTGAAAAAGAAAAGCAAATCTGGAGGCATCACAATTCCAGACTTCAAGTTATACTACAGAGCTGTAGTAATTAAAACATTATGGCACTGGTATCAAAATAGACACATAGATGAATGGAATAGAATAGAAAATCCAGAAATAAATCTACAGTCACATGATCAATTAATCTTTGACAAAGGAGGAAAGAATATGAAATGGGAAAAAGTCTCTTCAACCAATAGTGTTGGGAAAACTGTAAAGTTATATGCAAAAGAATGAAACTGGAGCACTTTCTCACACCTTACACAAAAATAAATTCCAAATGGATTAGAGACCTAAATGTCCTGAAACCATAAATATTTGTGAAGAGAGCACAGGCAATAATATTTGTAACATTAGCTGTAGCGATATTTTTCTAGATACATCTCCTGAGGCAAGGGGAAAAAAAGCAAAAATAAACTATTGGGACTACATCCAAATAAAAAGCTTCTGCACAGCAAAGGAAACAATCAACAAAATTCAAAGACAATCTACTGAGGGGCGCCTGGGTGGCTCAGTTGGTTAAGCATCCAACTTTGGCTCAGGTCATGATCTCGTGGCTCGTGAGTTCGAGCCCTGCATCAGGCTTTGTGTGACAGCTCAGAGCCTGGACCCTGCTTCAGATTCTGTGTTTCCCTCTCTCTCTGCCACTCCCCTGCTCATGCTCTGTCTCTCTGCCTCTCATTAATAAAATAAACATTAAAAAAATTTATTAAAGGGGCGCCTGGGTGGCGCAGTCAGTTAAGCGTCTGACTTCAGCCAGGTCATGATCTCGCGGTCCGTGAGTTCGAGCCCCGCGTCGGGCTCTGGGCTGATGGCTCAGAGCCTGGAGCCTGTTTCCGATTCTGTGTCTCCCTCTCTCTCTGCCCCTGCCCCGTTCATGCTCTGTCTCTCTCTGTCCCAAAAATAAATAAACGTTGAAAAAAAAATTTTTTTTTAATAAAAAAAAATTTATTAAAAAAAGACAATCTACTGAATGGAGAAAGTATTTGCAAATGATATATCCAATAAAGGGTTAGTACCCAAGATATGTAAGGAACTTCCACAACTGCACACCCAAAAAACACATAAAACAATTTAAAAATGGGCAGAAGACATGAACAGACATTTCTCCAAAAAGACATCCAGATGGCCAACAGACTGATGAAAAAAATGCTGAATATCAGGGAAATGCAAATCAAAACTACAATGAGATATCACCTCACACCTGTCAGAATTGCTAAAATCAACAAGAAACAACAGGTGTTGGCGAGGATGTGGAGAAAAAAGGAACCCTCATGCATGTTGGTGGGAATGCAAATTGGTGCAGCCACTATGGAAAACAGTATGGAGATTCCTCAAAAAGTTAAAACTAGAACTACCCTATGATCTAGCAATCATGCTACTGGGTATTTACCCAAAAAATAAAAGAACATTAACTTAAAGGGATACGTGCATCCCTATATTTATAGCAACATTACTTATAACAGCCAAAATATGAAAGCTACCCAAGTGTCCATCAATAGATGAATGGATAAAGAAGATGTGGCATGTGTGTACACACACACACACACACACACACACACACACAAACACATTTACCAATGGAATATTATTAAGCCACAAAAAAGAATGAAATCTTGCCATTTGCAACATGGATGAAGCTATAAAGTATAATGCTAAGTAAAGTAAGTCAGTGAGAGAAAGATAAACACCATATGATTTCATTCATATGTGGAATTTAAGGAAAAAAAAACAAATAAGCAAAGAAAAAGAAAAGGAGAGACAAATCAAGAAATAGACTATTAACTATAGAGAACAAACTGATGGTTACCAGAGGGGAGGTAGGTGGGAGAGATGGGTGAAATAGGCGATAGGGATTAAGGAGTGTGCTTATCATGATGAGCACTAATGTATGGAATTGTTGAATCACTATTTTGTACATCTGAAATGGTGTTAACTATATAGGAATTAAAATTAAAATTTAATAAAAATTTTAAAAAGAAAATATTTGCCTTTTAAGCTTCACTAACATGGAATAACTGCAAAGACTTCCTATACCCATGAGATTACTTGTTCAGTGTTTGTTTTATCAAAACAAATCATGTGGTTCAAAAAAAAGGTATATATATACTTTTTAACATAAGAAGTATATATAATATATACATATATATATAATTCAGTTTATCCTTAATATATTGTTGCATTTATTAATTATATTCTAATAGTAATTATAATGATCCCACGATCCAGAAATTCTAAGTACTTAAAGTCTTTGGATACAGGAAATTTAAAAGCTCAATCCAAATTTATATCCATATTTTTGCTCTACAGAATTATGATAAGGTAATAAACAAAAGACATTTAAGGATGAGAATATATTACATTAGTAGGATAAAATTCTATGGAGGGTGTGGAATGGAAATAATGGGAAATTTCCCAGTGAAATGAAGTTATAATGTTACACTATGGTTTTTACCCCCCATTTTATCCATTTAAAGAAATGATGACTTATCTTTTTAAATCAATATTTATGATATGCTAGAAATTTAATACTTTACAACTCTTTAAACTCTAGTTTAAAGTATAGTATAAAATTCTATATACTAATTTTAAAATGTGAATGTGAAAATTAAAAAATAAAGCCAAAAAGTTTGAGTACCCCTTCTCTCAGGTCCCATCCCTAGAGGATGGTCTTTAAGTAGCCTGGGGTGTGCAGGAACATCATGGGGTTTTTAAAGTTCCCCAGGTTATTCTAGTGTGTAGCCAAAATTGAGAAAAGCTGTAGTTTAAAAACAGTAGTCTCTCTCAATAAGATAACTCTGGACAAGAAGCAGAAAAAAATGAAAGTTGCATAGTTTACCACTTGCCTGAGAGTGTTAGTTGCCTGGCAAGTAATGATTTGCAAGGTTTATAAAAACATCAAATCAATTGTCGTTATAGAACTTAAACACAAAAATGTTAACTGGCAGCTGTGGCTGATAATTATGGTGTCTTGCAATGATGAAATGCTATTATTTGTAAGGCACTGTGCCAACTATTTTAAGTAAATGACATTATCTCCTCTGTAGATAATCCCAGGCCTAGAACACTGAACCATGGGAGGTGTGGTGACAGAAAAACCCCAGAAGGTAGTAATTCAATTATACGTTAAATAACCATTGCTCCTGGGTTCATCTATTAGCCTTTTTTTTCCACAGCAGTATTTAGTTTTGCTACTCTCCCAAATCTTGAGTCAGCAAATTAACTTTGTTTTCTACTTCCCTATTTCTCCTCTATTCTTGTTTTCTGCCTTAGCTTTTTTTCTTCTCTTATTTCTTGTTATGATTTATTGTTAAACAATAAATGTATGTATATTGTTAAACAATGGGACTAGGATTTGGCCTCAAAGGCCAAATTCCACAATTCATTAGCCATGTAACCTAGTAAAATAATGTAAAATGAGGGTCATCATTACCCTGCACAGTGGGCTGAATGGTAGAGATTCCATAAGAATATGTTCACATCCTAATCCCTAAGACCTGTGACTATCACCTTATGTGGCAAAAGATGTGATTAAGTTAAGGATCTTGAGAGGAGAATCTTATCCAGGGTTATCTGAGTGGAACCAAAATGCAATTACATGTATGCCTGAATTGAGAAAGGCAGAGGGGGTTCTGAGACATATACACAGAAGAAAAGTGATGGGAAAACAGAGTAGAGAGAGAGATAGAGTTACCACAGCCAAGAAATGCCAACAACCACCAGAAAGCTAGGAAAAACAAATATTCTCCCCTTCGGCCTTTGGAGGGATTATGGCCCTGCTGAACCATTGATTTCGGATTTCTGGTTCCCTATACTATTAGGGAAATAGTTTCTATTGTTCTAAGTCACTGAGTGGTAATTTGTTCCAGAAGCCATGCTGCTTACCTCCCAAGCCAAAGAACAAGCTAAGGAATGTACAAGTATTTTGTAAACTGAACTGCTATACAAATACAAGCTCTTCTCACTGGTCACTTTTACAAGGACCTCCAAGACCATGCAAATAACCATCATCATAAATCAGTCTTCATGGAACAGAGGTATGAAGAGTTCCTGGGGCTTTCTTATGTCTTTGTATACCCTTCCCTTTAATCCTTCTCTTCCCATAAGCTTAGTATTTCTTTTGGTGGTTGTGTGGATATTGCTAATGGTAGCAACTCCTAAAGAAAATAAATTAGAACTACCTTAGCTATGTCTCTTAAATCTTGCTAGCTATTGTTCTTCTCTTTATTCCAATATCTTATGATAGTCCAGAATTTAGAGCAGGTTTTCTCAACAGCAGCAAGATTGACACTTCGAACTAGACAATTCTTTGTTGTGGGGACTATCTTGCATATTGTATGTTTAGCAGCAGCCTTGTCCTCTATTCATTTAATGCTTGTAGTATTGCCCCCAGTTGCGGCAATCAAAATTCCTCCAGACAAAAAGGCCAAATATTCTGAGGGGCAAAATTGCCAGCCCTCCCTCCAATCCCCACCATATTAGAACCACTTATTTAAAGAATGATCACACAGACTGTCCAAAGATCTATCTGATATGGCTCTATTCTTGGTAGATTACCCCAATCTCCTTTCATAAAATATTAAGATCTGTTATAGACCTAAAGAAAGGATGTATCTCCTAGTAGCCTGCTGATTCATCATTAAATTAATCTTTTAGATAATTTCATCAGTGTTTTTCAAAGTATAATCAATATTCCATTTCTGGCAGAATCATTTGAGCTTCTTGTTGATCTATTGAGATGCCCCCAAACTTGCATTACATGTTTTGCAGATGATTCTTACTTTAATTTGTTAAAGACTGATTTTGATGAATTTCAGATTCCAGGTGTATGATGTACTTTATTCCTCTTTCTTGGTTCTAGAACATGCCTCTGGTTCCCAAAATAAAGTCCTTCACACATGTGGTCAGTTGAACACCAGATTTCATACACTACAACCTAGCCTCTGCTTATTCAGACACCTCAGGTGATACATCAGTACTGTGAGTGAAGATATAGGATCTGCGTAGTATGATCTCCTTAGGTGTACTCTCAAATTTCCTCAGATACACATTCAAGGCTTGGTATTGAGAGTTTAGCTAAACTAGTCCCTAATATTGCTGCCTCAGCAACCAGCCTCAAGCTGACACTAGCCCCTCCCTTGAACTCTTGCCTTAGTTAACAGCCTTCAGAATTACAAGTAAATATAAGTTCCTGATATGACTCCCTCAACCACCCTCATAATAAACATTCTCCCCCACCTCCCAGGACTTTCATCTTGTGTGCCTTTCAGATAAGACCCCCAGAATTTTACCAAAATCCACATTTTCTGGTTTGAGTTGACCAATCTGAATTTAGCCTGGGAACCCCATAGCACTCCACCCAAGGACCCTAATAAAGGTATGTTCCCAGGACCTGTATTACTCTTTCTCTACCTGTGCCCTGTCTTGAACTCCCTGAATGGCCCCTCTAGACATTTGGAGTACCTCCTTCAGGACCTGTGAGTAATATACATCTCTATTTCACTTTCTTTTCAAGTATTTTGTTGAACTTTGGCTTATTATCTGACACCCCAGAGCTCTACTTAACAAATGTTAAGTGAATAAAGTCACACTATGATTATCTCCATACAAATTAACCCTTAGCTTTATCCATTGTAACAATGTAGCAATGTAGCAATGTACCAATGTATCTCTCAATCCTCCCAATTTCACCATTTTTGTGTAGATGCCTACAATCTAAATCCTGGCCTTGTCCTGTCTCTTTGACTATGGAAACAATAACTTAGAGAGGTAAGAAATCCACAGATCTAGGCAGAGAAATGGCTAAGTTGAAGGAACAAATTCTTCAGCATTCCCATCTTGGTTGCTCAAAGAAACTTGGGAATAATTTTTTAAATATGTTTCTCTGTTTCATCTCTCATATATCATCAATTACCAGGTCCTATGAATTCAACCTATTGAGTATGTCTTGAACCAACCTAATTTTCATCATCCCCAATATAAGGCTTTGGATGTGCTGTTTCCTCTGTCTTTCTACTACAGAAGACTACTAGCTACATACTGGCCACCTCACTGTTAGGTTAACCAATAATCATGCTCCAAAATTGTTCCAAGAACAAATTTATGCATCTGCCAAATGCAAGTTAATATGAAGATGTCATTGATAAGACAAAATAGTAGAAATATCAAAAAACACCAATTTTACCACAGATTCGGTGCAATCCCTATCAGAATCCCAGCCAACTTCTTTGCATAAATTGCCAAACTGATCCTAAAATTCACATGGAAAGAGAATCCAGAATAGCCAAAACAATCTTGAAAGTGCTGAGCAGAGTTGAAAAATTCACACTTCCCAGTTATAAAACTTACTACAAATCTACAGTAATTAAGATAGTGTGGTACTGGCAGAAAGACAGACATACAGATTAATCTATTAGCACTGACACTTCAAAAATAGACCTGTATATTTGTGGCAAATTGATTTTTCACAAGGATATCAAGATAAGCCAATGGGCTAAAATAATCTTTTCAACAAATAGTGCTAGAACAACAGATATCCACAAGCAAAAGAATGAAGTTTGACTCCCACCTCACACCATACACAAAAATAAACTCCCTGTGTAACCTTAATACAAAAATTAAAAATGGATTATAGATCTAAATGTAAGAGCCAAACTATAAAACAGAAGAAAATAGAGGGTAAATCTTCATAAATTTAGATTTGGCAATTGTTTCACAGACATGACACCAAAACATAGGAAAAAAAAGAAAAAATAAACTGGACATCATCAAAATTAAAACTTGTGCTGCAAGCGATATATTATCAATGAAGTAAAAGACAACCCCCAGAATGGGAGAAAATATTTGTGATTCACGTATCTCATAAGGGACTTAAATCTAGACGATAAAGAACTTTTTAAACTCTATAATAAAAAGATAACCCAGTCTTAAATACGTCAAAAAATCTGAATAGACATTTCTCTAAAGAAGATATACAAAATGACTAATAAACACATGAAAAAATGCTTGATATCTTTAGTCATTATGTAAAACACAAGTTAAAATCACAAGGATGGCTATAATAAAAGATTAAAAACAAGTGTTATACAGAGAACAGATAGGTGGTTGTCAGAGGTGAGTGTTGGGCGGGTAGACAAAAGGGATGAAAGTGGTGGGTAAAAGGTACAAATTTTAGTTATAAAATAAACAAGCCCTCAGGATGTAATGTACAGCATGGTGACTATAATTAATAATACTGCATTCCATATCTTCTGAGAATAGATCTTCATATCACAAGAGCAAAAATCTTTGTAACTGCGTATGGATGACAGACGTTAATTGGACTTATTTGGTGATCATTTTGCAATGTATACAAACAATGAATCATTATGTCGTACATCTGAAAACAATGTAATAGCATATGTCAATTATATCTCAATAAAAAAAAAGAAAAAGTGGTAGCAAGAATGTGGAGAGGTTAGAAAGAACCTTCATACATTGCTGGTGGAAATGTAGTCATATAAGCCAGCACTTCCTAGGTACATACTCAAGAAAAAGAAACATAGAGTGTTCACAATACCTATAACAGTTAGCACTCAATAATTAAAATGGAAGACAGTACATATAATTGTTAAGAGTCAAGTCAGTGTTTGAATCCTGGCCAACCTCCCAAGAGCCCTAGGAATATGAAATCTTATTCATAGTATTCTCTTTCTTTCCTCAAAATATCTGTAGGTGTTTTGGTTCTCTACTTAAAAAGGAGTTACGATGGCAGAGGAGTCGGAGACCCTAGGCTTGCTTTGGTCCTCAAACACAGCTAGATGAAAAACAAATCAGTTTGAACTCCCAATTGATCTGAGGACCAAGAGAAGAAAAATGCACAAGTAGAGGTGAAAAAACTGCCACATAGTGGAAGGTAGGAGCTGCAGAGAGTTGATTTAGGGGAGAGAAGAGCTGTGGGTTCTGTGGAGGAAAGGGAGATCTGATCACAGAGAGGAGTGAGAGAGAAAAAGTGAAAGTACACAGGGGAATTGCACAAGAAAAACTCTTCCCCAAAACCACTGACTGGGAAAAGGAGAGGGACTGAATACCACAAGTTTTTATAAATAACAATGTCGATTCTGAAGTTTTGGAGGTCTGCACCATCACCAGGGTTGGGCTTAGTGGGCTTTAGCAGTACTCCAGTGGGGAAGGAGGGCAGAGACCCTGGAGCCAGCAACATGTTCTGAGCTTCCCCTGAAATGCACAGGGAGAAGCAGTTTTCCTGCTTGGAGTGCATTTGGGAGAGGGCATGGCCTCTCCCAGGGGCAAAAGACCCAACAGACACCATTGAGCTAACCCATTCACTAACATAAGAATGGGACACTGGTTGAGGGCAGCATGCCTTGGTGCCAGCTTTCTGTTGCACTTTACCATAACTCTGAACCTGCATTGTTGCACAACTGATTTCTGGGATAAGCAGGGATTGGCCACAGCACTGTGAGATCCTCCCCCAGAGACCAGTGTGGATGCCCTGCACAGATCTCTAAAATTTGGAATTTTGAAACCTAGCCTTGTGCCTGAGATAAAACACAGAACTGCTGTGCCACCTGGCTGGCAGGCAGACAGCTCAGATACAGGCAGGGTGAAGGTGGGGATCTGATGAAAGCCAGGGACACTAGAGAGGTGATTGTTTGCTCTTCTGTGAGGGCTTAGAGAGTGGTAGGCACGATCTTCCCACTGCAGGGACAAGAGGGAGGGGTGACATCATTTTCAGCCCACCCATCAGCACTGACCAACTTCAGTGAGCAAAACAGAACTACCAAGTGGAGGCCAGAGCAGCTTACACCAAGCATTGTCCCCCTGCTCCTGGAAGGTGCATCTCCACTAGGGCAAGTCCACCTGAAAATCAGTGAAGCAGGCCCGCCTCCAGAAGACTAGCACAAACCCCTCACACACACCAAATCTACTGATCGTACAGTGCTACAAAGTTCCAGGTCTAGGGGAAATAGGATCTAGCCTCTTTGGTTTGGGGGTTTGTTTGTTTTTCTCTTAGGATACAAAAGAGCCAATTTTTTTCAATTAATTAATTAATTAATTAATTAAATGGATCTAGCTTCTTTTAAGAAGCAGACCAAAACACACATAGGATCAAGCTCTTTGTTTGTTTGCCATGACAATATGACAAGATGGAGGAATTCACCCCAAAAGAAAGTACAGGAAGAAGTGACAGCCAGAGATTTAATCAATACAGATGTATGATGTCTGAACTAGAATTTAAAACAATTATAAGGATAGTAGCTGGTCTTGAAAAAAGCATAGAAGACACTAGAGAATCCCTTACTGCAGAGACAGAAGAACTAAAAAGTAGTCAGGCAATGGGTGCCTGGGTGACTCAGTTGCTTAAGCATCCGACTCTTGATTTTGGCTCAGGTCATGAACTCATGGTTCATGAATTCGAGCCAGCACATCTGTGCTGACAGTTCAGAACCTGCTTGGAATTCTCTTTCTTTTCTTTTGTCTCTGTCCCTCCTCCCACTCTCTGAAAATAAATAAATGAATGTTACAAAACAAAAACAAAAAAACTAGGGATGCCAAAATTAAAAATGCTGTAACTGAGATGACATGACAATGAAGATGGATGAAGCAGAGGAATGAATCAGTGATATAGACGACAAAATTACACAAAATAATGAAGCTGAAAAGAAGAGGGGGGAAAAAGGTTTGGATCATAAATTAGGCTTAAGGAATTCAGTGACTCTTTAAAGTGTAATAACATTCGTATCATAGAAGTCCCAGAAGATGAAGAGAGAGAAAAGGGGGGCAGAACGTTTTTTGAGCAAATTATAGCTGAAACCTTCCCTAATCTGGGAAGGAAACAGATATCAAAATCCAAGAAGCACAGAGAACTCCCATTAAATTCATCACCAAGACACAGTCAAATTCACAAAATACACAGACAAAGAAACAATCCTGAAAGCAACAAGGGAAAAAAAATACTTAACTGACAAGGGAAGACGGATCACATTTGCAACAGATCAGTCCACAGAAACGTGGCGGGACAGAGGGAGTGGCACAATATATTCTATGTGCTGAATGGGAATAATATGCAGCCCAGAATACTTTGTCCAGCAAGCCTGTCATTAAGAATAGGAGAGACAAAGTTTTCCCAGACAAAACCTAAAGGAGTTCATGACAACTAAACCAGCCCTGCAAGAAATATTAAATGGAACTATTTAGTGGTGAAAACAAAGGACCAAAAACAAAAAAAGACTAGAAAGGAACAGAGAACATCATCAGAAACATCACTTTGCAAGTAACACAAGGCACTAAGTTCATATTTATCAGTAATCATTCTGAATGTAAATGAACTAAATGCTCCAATCAAAAGACATAGGGTATCAGAATGGATTAAAAAAAAAAAAAAAAAAGACCAAATCTATATGCTCCCTATAAGAGACTCATTTTAGACCTAAAGTCACCTGCAGATTGAAAGTAAAGGGATGGAGAACCATCTACCATGGTAATGGACGTCAAAAGAAAGCTAGAAGAGCAGTACTTATATCAGACAAACTAGATTTCAAAATTTTTTTAATGTTTATTTTTGAGAGAGACAGAACATGAGCGAGGTAGGATCGAGAGAGAGAGGGAGACATAGAATCCAAAGCAGGCTCCAAGCTCTGAGCTGTCAGCACAGAGCCCAAGGTGGGGCTTGAACCCACAAACCGTGAGATCATGACCTGAGCCAAAGTCGGATGCTTAACTGACTGAGCCACCCAGGCACTCCCAGAAAAACTAGATTTTAAACAAAAGACTGTAAAAAGAGATGAAGAAGGCCATTATGTCATAATTAAGGGGTCTATCCACCAAGATCTAAAATTGTAAACATCTGTGCCCCAAACATGAGAACACCCAAATATATAAATCCATTAATCACAAACATAAAGAAACTCACTGATAATAATACCATAATAGTAGGGGACTTCAATACCTCACTTACAACAATGGACAGATCATATAAGCAGAAAATCAGCAAGGAAACAATGATTTTGAATGACATACTGGACTAGATGGACTTAACAGATATATTCAGAACATTTCATCCAAAAGCAGCAGAATACACATTCTTCTCAAGTGCACATGGAACATTCTCCAGAATAGCTCACATACTGGGACACAAATCAGCCTTCAACATGTACAAAAAGATTGAGATCATACCATGCATGTTGTCAGACCACAACACTATGAAACCTGAAATCAACCAGAAGAAAAAATTTGGAAAGATTGGTGGAAAGACCACGAATACTTGGAGATTAAAGAACATCCTATTAAAGAAAGAATGGTTTAACCAAAAAATTAAAGAGGAAATTAAAAAGTACATGGAAGCCAATGAAAATGAAAACACAACCCAAAACCTCTGGGATGCAGCAAAGGGGATCATAAGAGGAAAATATATAGCAATCCAGGCCTTCCTAAAGAAGGAAGAAAGGTCTCAGATATACAACCTAACCTTACACCTTAAAGAGCTGAAAAAAGAACAGCAAATAAAGCCTTAAACCAGCAGAATACAGAAAATAATAAACATTAGAACAGAAATCAATGATACAGAAACTAACAAATAAACAAACAAAAACAGTAGGACAGATAAAAAAACTAAGAGCTGGTTCTTTGAAAAAATTAATAAAATTGAGAAACTGCTAGCCAGACCATCAAAAAGAGACCCAAGTAAATAAATATCCCAAATGAAAGAGGAGATCACAACCAACATCACAGAAATCCAAACAATTATAAGAGAATATGATAAAAAATTATATGCCAACAAACTGGGCAATCTAGAAGCAATGGACAAATTCCTACAAATATACAAACTACCATAACTGAAATAGGAAGAAATAGAAAATTTGAACAGAACTATAACCAGCAAAGCAATTGAATCAGTAAGCAAAAACCTCCCAACAAACAAAAGTCCAAGCTGATGGCTTCCCAGAGGAATTCTACCAGACATTTAAAAATGAATTAATACCTATTCTTCTCAAACTGTTCCAGAAAATAGAAATGGACGGAAAACTTCCTATTTCATTTTATGGGGCCAGCATTACCTTGATTCCAAAAACAAAGAACTCACTAAAAAGGCCAATATCTCTGATGAACATGGATGCAAAATTTCTCAACAAGATACTAGCAAATCGAATTCAACAATACATTAAAAGAAATATTCACCACAATCAAGTGGTATTTATTCCTGGGCTTGCAGAGGTTGTTCAATATTTGCAAATCAATCATTGTGATACACCAAATTAAAAAAAAAAAAGGATAAAAACAATATGATTCTCTCAATAGATGGAGAAAAAGCATTTGACCAAAATACAGCATGTATTCTTGATAAAAACCCTCAACAAAGTAGGGATAGATGGAACATACCTCAACACCATAAAGGCCATATATGAAAGGACCACAGGTAATATTATCCACAACAGGAAAAAATGGAGAGCTTTTCTCCTAACTTCAGGAACAGACAGGATGTCCACTCTTACCATTACCATTTAATATAGTGTTGGAAGTCTTAGCCTCAGCAATCAGACAACAACAACAACAAAACCAAAAGGCCCCCAACATGGCAAGGAAGAAGTCAAACTTTCACTCTTTGCAGGCATTATGATACTCTGTAGAAAACCCAAAAGACTCCACCCAAAAATTGCTAGAACAGATACATGAATTCAGTAAAGATGCAGAAATAAAAATAGCGTACAAAAATCTATTACATTTCTATACACCAATAATGAAGCAGCAGAAAAAGAAATCAAGGTATCGATCCCATTTAAAATTGCTCCAAATACCATAGATACCTCAGAATAAACCTAACCAAAGAAGTAAAAGATCTACACTCTGAAAACTATAGAACACTTATGAAAGAAATTGAAGAGGACACAGAAACAGGAAAACATTCCATGCTCATGGACTGTAAGAAAAAATATTGTTAAAATGTCTATACTACCCAAAGCAATCTATACATTTAATGCAATCCCTATCAAAATACAACTAGCATTTTTCTCAGAGCTAGAACAAATAACCCTAAAATTTGTATGGAAAACACAAAAGACCCCAAGTAGCCACAGTAATCCGGAAAAAGAAAAGCGAAACTGGAGGCATCACAATTCTGGATTTCAAGATACATTACAAAGTTGTAGTCATTAAGACAGTATGGTATTGGCATAAAAACAGACACATAAATCAATGGAACAAAATAGAAAACTCAGAAATGAACCCACAACTATATGTTCAACTAATCTTTGACAAAGTAGGAAAGAATAATCAATGGGAAAAAAAAAAAAAAAGAGTCTCTTCAACAAATGGTATTGGGAAGACTGGACAGCAACATGCAGATGAATGAAATTGGACCACTTTGTGACACCATACCCAAAAATAGTTCCAAATGGATGAAATACCTAAATGTGAGACAGGAAACCATCAAAATCCTAGAGAACACAGGCAGCAAATTGTTTGACCTCAGCTATAGCAACGTCTTACTACACAAGTCGCTGGAGGCAAGGGAAACATGCAAAAATGAACTATTGAGACTTCGTCAAGATAAAATCTTCTGCATAGCATAGGTAACAATCAACAAAACTAAAACGTAGCCTATGGAATGGGAGAAGAATTTCCAAATGGCTTACTTGATAAAGGGTTAGTATCCAAAATCTATAAAGAACTTATAAAACTCAACACCCAAAAAACAAATAATCCAGTTAAGAAATGGGTGGAAGACATGAATACACAGTTTTGCAAAAAAGACATCCAGAAGGCTAACAGACACATGAAACTGTTCAACATCACTCATCATCAGGGAAATACAAATCAAAACCATGATGAGATACCACCTCACACTTGTCAGAATGGCTAAAACACAAGAAACAAATGTTGACAAGGTTGCAGAGAAAGGGGAACTCTTTTTTACTGTTGGTGGGAATGCAGACTGGTGCAGCCACTCTGGAAAACAGTATGGAGGTTCCTCAGAAAGTTAAAAATGGAACTATTCTACAACCCAGCAATTGCACTACTAGGTATCTACCCAAAGGATTAAAAAATACTGATTTGAAAGGGTACATGTACCCTGATTATATAGAAGCATTATCAACAATAGCCAAAGTATGCAAAGACCCCAAATGTCCATCAACTGATGAATAAAGATGTGCTATATATGTACAATGGAATATTACTCAGCCATCAAAAGGAATGAAATCTTGCCATTTGCAATGACGTGGATGGAGCTAGAGTTTATTATGCTAACAGAAAGAAATCAGAGAAAGGCAAATACCATATGATTTCACTCGTGTGTGGAATTTAACAAAACAGATGAACATATGGGAAGGGGAAGAAAAACAAATGCGAGAGAGAGAAACAAACCGTAAGAGGCTCTTAACTATAGAAAACAGGAGTGCCTGGGTGGCTCAGTCAGTTGTGTCCTACTTTAGGTCAGGTCAAGATCTCACAGTTCCTGTGTTCAAGCCCCAGGTCGGGCTCTGTGCTGACAGCTTGGAGCCTGGAGCCTGCTTGGGATTCTGTATCTCCCTCTCTCTGTCCCTCTCCCCACTCATACGCAAACTGAGGGTTGATGGAGGAAGTTAGGCAGAATGGGCCAGATGGGTGATGGGTATTAAGGAGGGCTCTTGTGTTATATGTGATTGATCACTAAATTCTACTCCTGAAAAAAGTATTACTCTACATGTTAACCAATTAGAATTTAAATAAAAACAAAGTCCATCAACAATCAATTCCCATTTTCCATTTAAAAACGAACACTTCACATCTGAATCCAAGATAATACTGTCAGTAATAGTATTAGCTAAAGGTTATGACATCTCACCATTCAGTCAAATTGTCATTCAGGCTCTTGTTACAGAGGACAAGTAGGAGCTTTGCAAAAGTAAAAACTGAGGATGGAGATAACTTTTGGGGAAATGTCCTGAGTTGTTTAGGTCTAATTTATATTTGATACTAAGCTTACACATAGTCAGATTTATTAATGTCAAAATTAAGAGAAAACTGCTATGTTTTTAACAAATCTCCACTCCCCCCACCTAAGTAGTCTTGTAGTCAGGGTATAAACCTTAGTTACACAACTACTAAGGTCCTGTTCTGATGGGTGAATGAGGAAAAAAAAAATCCAAAACTCATAGAAAATGCTCATAATGCTTCAATAATTTCTGAAGGATTAATAAACAAATTTGGATCCCTCCTCTCATTAATCCCACCCAATTCAATGCAGTAAATTTCCAGTTTAAACAAGTAATTTAAACAGGACCTTGAGATGGGTACAACCAAATCAAGTTTTCTAATGTGAAGGCTGGTAGTTGGCAGCCTGTATAATAAAAGGTCACTGTGTCAAAACCATGCACTCCCTTCCTTCTGTCCATATTTTATACATGATTTGGGGCGGGAGGAGAAATGAAATTGGATAAATTCTAAATTCAGCAAAAAAGAATTAACTCAAGTATCTTCTTGTACATCACATATGTAAATCAGAAACCATTTTATATAAAATATTTCGAATGATGTTGTGAGAAAAATGTTTAGCTTATTCAAAATTCTTGTTTAGGGTCAATTTTAGTATTTAGATCCTTATCCAGTAAATTTTTTTAATATTTTAAATGTATTAGAAAAAGGTTTTGCATTTTATGTATTTTCCATTAAATGCAATCAATGATTTAATCAATTGTCAGAAGTATTCTATTTGTGAAAAATGTGAGACTGATAATAGCAGCTTTGTATAATTTTACTTTCTGTTTGGAGTTTTACAAATTCAAAATAATAAATGTTTATTTTCTTATTCTTTCCAAAGCTTCAATTTAGAAAAGAATATTACTGCTTTAAAATTGCAAAACACACAGAATCTGTGCTTAATGACATTTTCAAATTTGTCTGTAAGAGCTTGGTGCTATGAAAAGAGTGGTAGAGAATAAAAAAGTAAGGAAGAGAATTTTCTTAAAGTGAATATTGATATCATTAAGAGAAATAATGGATACCATCAGTTAACTATACTAAAACTTCCTGTTGTTTTAGCACAACCTGGTGGTGATTAATTTCAGGTGCAGCAAATGTCAGAAAAAAATCAAAATTTTCTGGTTACTTTAAATCCACTTATAGTAATACCTTTTTAATTTACAAATTAAATATACACATTTAGAGCCATTATAAAAACATATGGCTTATCTTCTAAAATGGCATTTCCAAAAAAGGAGTTAGCCAAAAACAATAGCAAAACTACACAATTACAGTAGGCTGAATGTGCACACAATATCCTTTAAGTAAATGTCAGAAAGTAATCACACCGCCCCCTCTCCTGTCATCAAATTATTTCAAGAACCCAACATTGGTACTCCAATGAACAAAAGTACAAAAATCTCTTTATGACTAACTGCTTAGAACAGCGTGAACACTACTTTGTTTCATTTCTTCAGCATCTTTCCCTCTAGCACTTTCTGTACCTCCTACAGCAAATACTTTGTTAGGGCAACTTAAGAAAAGCCCCAAAAGTAAGGCTTTTTATGAGTGGCCACTGGTTATTGACCAGTAAGAGCCTGTTCTTTATAATAGAAACTTTGTGGGGCACTTGGGTCGCTCAGTTGGTTAAGCGCCCGACTTCGACTCAGGTCACGCATGATCTCACGGTTTGTGAGCTTGAGACCCGCATGGGGCTGTCTGCTGTGAGCAAAGAGCCCACTTCGGATCCTCTGTCCCTCTTTCTCTCCCCCTCCCCCACTGGCTCTCTCCTTCTCTAAAAATAAAAAAAAAATTAAAAGTTATAACAGGAACTGTGTATACTGTGAATCTAGATTGCATTCGGTATATGGCATTCCAGTCTTCCGCATGTACTGAAGTTTATTAAGGTGTGGACTCAGATATCCCAATATTTAAAGTATTAACAGTAACATTCTTTTAGAAATGAAGAAAACCCAATAAATTATCATTATTTTATAATGATACCCAACTTTATCAATACCCAATAAAGTATTATCATAATGTGGTTCGGCTCTAGCCACTGTTTCATACTTCTTTTTCCAATATGAGAGTGTAACTACTTGAGAACTTACCGGATACTGGATTTCCCAATATACTTGGAAAGATATGATTTGAATGTGTTCTGTATAAAATACCATACGTAGGTAGTTAAATGTTAAAAGCGCCCAGAAGGTAATTGTGAAGATATGTTTTGTACTACATTTGTCCAGGCAGATATTTACAAAATTCATTTCTCTATCTTACCCATTCTACAATGAATATTGTACTATCAACACGGACTCGTATGTGCTCCTTGGGCTCATGTGAAGCACAGAACACAGTAAATTATTTCACTGATGACTTTCTCCATTCTCAAGATGGTACATAATCAGTACCTTTCTAGATGCCACAGGGAATGAGGGCTTAATTCTTTCCTGGAAACCCTAATAATAAAGACGGATAGACACTAGTAGTGTACCTCCTCTTCTTTCCCCAAATCCTTCTAGCCTCAGAATCACGCTGTATCTGTTTTTTTTTTTTCATGGCATATCCATTTAACTAATGGCAGACCATCCTGTATTTGTAACCACAGGGAAAACTTTGAAAACACCCAACTTTATATGTTTAAATCTTATTCTTCCTCTTAAGTTCTATTTTTCTCTTCAGTCCCTGCTTTTGTCAAGCTTATTATATACAAGTTATCTTTTCATGACTTTGTACTGATTTTCTATATAGAAACTACAAAAATCTTCAGAGTTTTTCTGGAGATTTAGAAGCTACAATTTTTCTCCATATTTAGCATAAAATTAAGTGCATATAAATTTTGAGTTATCCTGTTCCTGTGAACTGATGGTGAAAGATGAATGATTTTAATCAAAAGGTGGTATAGATTTTGAAAACCTTTGCTTGACTCCCCAGAGAGGATAAACAAATGCTAAAAGTTGATAAGGTATGTGGTATATACTAACTGGAAAGCTCATGAAGCTTTTACTAAGCCATAACAAATAATTTAAAAGAATCTCATCCCACACTATATGGACCTTTTTTATTATACTAATATAATTTGAAACTAAAGAGTATTTTCCTTGCTAACACTGTGGAGCAACTTTGCTTAGCTTCTTCAGTGATTTGACTTCTTTCCTCTTAAGATAATGGTGACAAAGATTCTAAAACAACCTCTGAAAAGAGTTTTATAGAACTATTACTAACAATTATACACTGGACACTAGTAGTTTACACATAGAACACTAGTCACACTAGTCTATACTAAAGGCCACAGGTTGACAAACTTTCTTTGTAAAGGGTCAGATAGTAAATATTTTAGGCAGGCTTTAGGCAGGCTACACAGTCTCTGAAATAACTATTCAACACTGTTCCACAAAAGTAGCCATAAACCATGAGGAAAAGAGTAAGTACAACTGTGTCCCAATAAAATTTCATTTATGGACACCAAATCTCTTTTAATTTTTGTGTGTTTTGAAAAATTGTTTTTAACCACTTAAAACTGTAAACACAATCCTTAGCCCACAGGCCATGAAAAGCAGGCATTGGGCTGGATTTGGCCCACAGACCAGAGTTGGCTATACCTTATATGGGCTTTTATATGTTACACAAAATGTTTAAATTCCAAGTCTAAAGACACTGGAGACTTTTGTTTTTTAGATCTCTCATTTTAAAACTTATACTAGACAAGTTGTCTACTTCCTGGATAAATACACTCATGTGAGACAGAGAAAATAATTCAGAATACATATCCCTACTTAAAAAAGAAGACAGGAAAAATTTTTGCAAAATGAATCTTTCACCCTAAAACATATAATTAGGAAACATTTAAAATTTTTATTCTATGCAATATAAAACAATATGCATAGATTTGGTATACAATTTCTTGGTTTTTACTTTAGGAAACAAGGCAATAAGGAAAACGTTTATAAATCTCTCCATCCCTTTTATAAAAAGTTGCACTGAAACCAGCAATTCCTTGCAAGTACAACTATCAATTCTGAATATATGAATTATACCTAGGAATTGGCATTTACATAGATGAGTACTGGGTGCTCTTTTATTTTGAGAGAGAGAGAAAGAGAGAGGGTACGAGCGGGGAGGATCAGAGAGAGAGAACAGGTGAGGGAAGGGCGGGGGCGGGGGCGGGGGGGGGGGGGAGGGAGGGCGAGAATCCCAAACAGGCTCCACACCATCAGAGCAAAGCCGGATGCAGGGCTCAAACTCATGAACTGTGAGACCATGACCCAAGCCGAAACCAAGATCAGATGTAAAACCGACTGAGCCGCCCAGGCACCCCTCTTTTAAACATGTACAACTGTATCATAAAACACCATGACTTCTACAATTTGGGGCACTTTTGAATATGAAACTCCTGCCTCCATATATATATAAGGAAACAAGAATACTCTTTCCAGTCATCAAGTAAGAAAAACTTCACAGTCTGATTTACCTTTATCAAAGGTAAAATGATTTACTGCATTTCATGGATTATTGTGATTCTCAGTAGTTCCTTAACACAAAGTAAATTTCACATGAACTTTTTATCTGTTTGGGTTTTCCAAAGCAAGATACTAATACAAAATGTATTGAACTGGCAGAAGTCCATGGGCTAAAGAAAAAGGAATTAAATATAAAATGTTCACCAACTTTATCCTTTCTAATTTTCAACAGCATCAGATATGGAGACCTAATTGGTTTCTTGTGTCTATCCATTATGAACATAACTCAATCTTCTATTTTAATACTCTTCAATGCCATTTTTTGCTTGGTGCTTTACTGTGCGACGCAGAAGATCATTTCGTCCAACTTCAAGCATCTGTTCTTCCCAAGATTTCATTTCATTATAATAACGAATTTTATCATCATTAGCAAGTTGAATATACACCTGAGAAAAAGTGTAACTGTTAAAATAATTTCTTTTAGAAGAATCTTTACAATTAATTTCTGGAATGCTTCCATATACTCTAGAAATCACCTATTATTCTACATGTATAATGGGGACTAAGGAAGGAATTTTTTTTTGATATAAAAGATGAGAAAAAGGCTGAGATAAAGATAATTAAGTTGTTACAATATCGGGGTTTGGGATGTGGGAAAGGAGCTGAGGCAAGGTGAGATTGTCACTGGATAGAGTGAACACTTTAAGTTATGAGTGACACTGTTTTTTATTTGTAGTTAAAAACTACCAAAAGAAAAAAGCTGAACTGGTCCTAAAGATATAAAAATAATTTTAAAATACTTTGTGATACTAGTGATATAAAGTTGTTTTCACATGAATAAAGCCTTGCCCTAATATATTCTCTCACAGATATTCCAACTAGACACTTGAGACTAAAACCATACTACTTACTTGCTTTTGAGAACTGGAGAGATTCTTCCAGTTTTCATTTATAGTCTTCAGCTTTACCTGTAAAACATATATGTTTAAGTACCAGATACAGAGACTTCAGTGGTTAAAGATCTTTTTTAATTTTTGATTCCAATAATAAAATCTGATATCGAGAATCACAGGCAAAGTCTTATCAATTCCTTACCTCCCTTTTTAAAAAAATTTTTTTAATGTTTCTTTATTTTTGAGAGAGAGAGACAGATGACAAGTGGGGGAGGGCAGAGAGATGGAGACACAGAATCTAAAGCAGGCTCCAGGCTCCAAACTGTCAGCACAGAGCCTGAAGCAGGGCTCAAACCCACGAGCCATGAGCTCATGACCTGAGCCAGAGTCAGATGCTTAACTGACTGAGCCACCCAGGGGCTCCTTACCTTTCTTTCTAAAAAAAAAAAACAAAAAAAATTTTTTAATGTTTATCTTTATTTTTGAGACAGAGAGAGACAGAGCATGAGCGTGGGAAAGGCAGAGAGAGAGGGAGACACAGAATCTGAAGCAGGCTCCAGGCTCTGAGCTGTAAGCACAGAGCCCAACGCGGGGCCCAAACTCGTCAACTGCGAGATCATGACCTGAGCTGAAGTCAGATGCTCAACCGACTGAGCCACCCAGGAGCCCCGTCTTTCTAAATAAGAACTATTAAACTTAAAACATACAAAAAGTGAATAGGATGTAGATATTATCCTTTTTTATTGATATATAATCGACATATGACATTATTAATTTCAGGTGTAAACTTGATTCATCATTTGTATATCCTGTGAAATGATCACCACCCTAAGTCTAGTTAACTAATCTGTCACAATACATAGTTACAAAATATTTTTTTGTGACAAGAAGTTTTAAGATTTACTCCAGGCAACTTTCAAAAGTGTAATATGTCATTTAAAAAAAAATTTTTTTATGTTTATTCATTTTTGAAAGAGAGAGACACAGCACAAGCAGGGGTGGGGCCGAGAGAGAGGGAGACACAGAATCTGAAGCAGACTTCAGGCTCTGAGCTGTCAGCACACGTGGGGCTTGAACTCACAAACCACAAGATCATGACCTGAGCCAAAGTCGGATGCTCAACCAACTGAGCCACCCAGGTGCCCCTCAAAAGTGCAATATATTATTTTTAACTATAGTCACCATGTCGTTGTTTTTTAGAGGGAGAGAGGAGAGAGAGAGCATGTGCACACACGTGAGTGGGGGAGGAAGAGACGAGAATCTTAAGCAGGCTCCACGCTCAGCACGGAGCTCACCTCACGACCCTGAGCCAAAATCAAGAGTAGTATGCTCAACCGATGAAGCCACCCAGGCACCCCTACAGTCACCATGCTGTACAATGTATCTTCAGGACTTACTTATTTAAAATTAGAAACTAGTACAGTTTGACCATTCTCACCCATTCTGCATCCCAACCCCAACCTCTAGCAACCACCAATCCATTCTATTTATGAACTTGGTTGTTTTGTTGTTGTTTTCAAGATTCCACATATAAGAGAGATCATACAGTTATTTGTCTATTTCTGACTTATTTCATTTAGCATAATGCTCTCAAGGACCATCCATGTTGCTGCAAATAGCAAAATTTTCATTCTTTTTGAGGGCTGAATAATGCATGCACACCAGTTTCTTTATCCATCATCCATCAATGGACAGTTGGATAGCTTCCACATCTTGATTATTGTAAATAATGCCCAATGAACATGGGAGTGCAGATATCTTTTCAAGTTAGTGTTTTTGTTTCCTTTGGATAAACATCCAGAAGTAGAACTGCAGGATCATATGGCAATTCTATTAAATTTTTGAGGAAACTCCATACCATTTTCTACAGTGAGCTGCAATCTACATTCCCATCAACATATGCACAGCAATTCCCTTTTCTCAGCATCTTTGCCACCACCTGTTATTTTCTTATCTTTTTGATAACAGCCATTCTAACAGATATGAGGTGATATCTCAT
The DNA here is from genome assembly GCF_014898765.1 of Herpailurus yagouaroundi. Lineage (NCBI taxonomy): Eukaryota > Metazoa > Chordata > Mammalia > Carnivora > Felidae > Herpailurus > Herpailurus yagouaroundi. The sequence goes on along the minus strand of NW_024412404.1, from coordinate 354,883 downwards.
TTGGTTTGCATTTGCCTGATTACTGATGCTGAAAACCTTTTTATGTACATGTTAGTCATCTGTATTGTCTTCTTTGGAAAAATGTGTATTCAGATTCTCTCCCATTTTTTAAGTCAGCTTGTTTTTTTGCTACTGAGTTGTACAACTTCTTTATATATTTTAGATATTAACCCCTTTTCATATATATGATTTTCAAATCTTTCCCCTCATTCAGTAGGTTGCTTTTTCACTTTGTTAATGGTTTCCTTTGCTGTGCAGATGTATCTTTTTTGATTCAACAATACTTATATTCAACTATATTCCTATGATAGACTAACTTCAAAGACTTAAATGTTTTATTTCTTCCCTGTATCTTAATGTTTTATTCTAAAATTTGTACCTAAGTATTCAGGCATACTCATAGGAACAATACAATACTGGTCCTTAATTCTACTTAGCTGAACTTAAATTATATGACCTGGAAAAAGTCATCATTACCTCTCTTAGGCTTGGTTCTTCATTTATAAAATTAAAGGATGCAGGAAACCCAGGGATGGAGGAGAGTTAGAGAGGAGAGTCAGCACACCTCACACAGTATGTGCTGTTGCTCCCAGAAAGCAGAGACTGAGGCAATAAATGGGTGGGTGGAGAATGAGGGGCAGAGGGGTCGGAGAAGGCAAGTGTGAAGAAGGGAGGGAAATGGTCTGAAAAGAATCTATTTAAATCTAAGAGGAAGTCATCAGTGATTTTAAACAGAAGCAGAGTGAGAATAATGAACTTTACTGTTCTGACCAGAACTCTGTATTTTATCCTACCAACAAAAATAGAGATATAGACAGTATCTGAGACTACATAACCATCATGTTTTGGAACACTTTAATACTTACCTTTATAAACACATCTAATATATTCAGGGACATTTACTCACTAAATAATTGCTCTCTTAGCTCTGGAAGGAATTGCTTCAATCTTTCATAGCTAAGCTTTTTCCTTATATTTAATCCATAAACTTTTGTATTCACTGAGTTCAACAATAATTTATAAAGTTGCATGCATAAAAAAATCTGATCTTTCACCTTAATAAAGTAATTCATTAAAGAAAATTAAAGAGATGGAAAGATGTTTAGTTCTGCTCCTTCCTAAAACTCATTAAATAAGCCCTTCCACCATGCGAGGACACCGTGAGATGGTACCAGCTATGAACCAAGAGGGACCTCACTAGCAGACAACCATGACAGTGCCTCGATCTTGGACTTCCCAGCCTCCAGAACTGTGAACAATAAATTTCTATTGTTTATTTTTTTTAAGTAAATGAATAAACAACATTTTTTAAGGCATAAACCCACATGGACAAAGACAACAGGAGAGGAAACTACCAACACAAAATTTTAGCAGCTAAAAAGTAGGTGGATGGGGCGCCTGGGTGGCGCAGTCGGTTAAGCGTCCGACTTCAGCCAGGTCACGATCTTGCGGTTCGTGAGTTCGAGCCCCGCGTCCGGCTCTGGGCTGATGGCTCAGAGCCTGGAGCCTGTTTCCGATTCTGTGTCTCCCTCTCTCTCTGCCCCTCCCCCATTCATGCTCTGTCTCTCTCTGTCCCAAAAATAAATAAACGTTGAAAAAAAAAAAATTTAAAAAGTAGGTGGAGAAATGGTAACTGACTTACCTAACCAAGAAGGCAGATTCCCAACCTGGTACTGGGGAAAGCCATAAAGCAAACCAATTTACAATGCAGAATTCCCAAGCAGCTCAGGAATTGGCAGCACCAGATAGGTAGAAAACGGTGGTGAAAGGTGTGCTTAAAACAGTAAGACTGACTGAAATTCTCTTGAAAAAGAGATTAAATCCCCACCATGGGCAGATTCTAGGACTTATCCCCTCAAAAGGGTAAAATAGAGCTACTCTGTGGATATCAGGTACAGTTGGGGCCAGTGGTACCACACTGGAAACAAGGAGATTAAGTAAAAATGTACGTATACAGTATCCCAGAAAGAAAAGCAAAAAAGGTTAAGAGAAAAACAATACAGAAAAGAAAATGAGAGGACCAGCTCAGAAGACACAAAAACAAGTATGAGGTCTTAAAGAGAACACAGCGGGGAAGGTGGGGGGGGGGCCCCCCCCCAGAGAAGAAAAAAGAAACCAGATCACATTCAAAGGACCAATAATCAAAATGGCTTTATACTTCTCAAAAGCTATTAACAAGAGAAAGAAGCAATATTTTTAAAATTCTGAAAGAACATGATCTCTAGATTCTATGCCTAGAATTCTATGCCCAAACTATCAAGCAAATATAAGGTTAGAGATTATTTTCAGACAAGCAAAAATTCAAAAAACTGATCTTCCACGTACTCTCACTGGGGAGATGCTGCTATAGTAAAATCAGTAAACCAAGAAAGACAACAGCAGAAGCAAAAACACCACAAAGATGAACGTCAACTGTGCACTAGCAATAAAAGGCTACAACCAAAGTGGAACAAAACAGAGGTTCCAGATTGAAACTGACAGAATAGCTAATGCATCTAAATGCACTGAAAGCTGGTCAATATTTAAGGGTTTGGGGCTAAATTACTGATAATACATAAAAAACTAAGGAAACAAAAACATAAGACATACTGAACTTCAGTGAAAGTTTTGCAATTAAAAAAAAAATAGTCATAGCAAATGGCATAGCAAATGGCATAGCAAATATCATACTCGATACTTCTCTAACCAAAATTGTATGTATACTGGGAGGCAGGAAAATGGAAACATGAACAGTGGGATGAGAAAGTAATAAATGCTCATCTTAAATAGTGGGAGATAATGCCTAAATATAGGTAATGCTGAAAATTGAAAAAAAATCAAGAAGTAACAATATAAGGCTGTTATTTACAGATATGAAGATAAACAGCACAAGAATGAGCTAACAATAAAAGGTATTCACTTATATGACAGGGCTGTGAAAACTGGTTATCTTTTATAACAAGTCTTATTTTGATTCTTTTAACTATAAGGATATATACCCAATATTTTTTAAATGAATAAAAATGATAGTTGCATTAATTTTAATATCCTGAGATAGGGTCCCTCAGCCATTAAGCTTTCTAGGTGATTCCAAGGTGCAGTCGAGTTGAGAACCACTGATTTAGGAGCATTCTCTAACATATAACCTTTTTACACTGATAAGAAAACTAAATCCAAAGTCATTTAGTGACTGAGCAAATTCCAACTAAAAAAATAAACAAGCATATATTTTTAGTAATTTAAGGCCATAGAAACAATTTTAAAATCCCAAGGAGTAAATAAATCAAAGTATACAGCCAGGGAAGACCATATCACATATACATATTATTTAATCAAGTGTCAAACAGGACTTATGAAATGAACTCCCGATCCTAATAACCCAAAATGTAGCACAGTGGCAAAAACCTTCATCTCAGATTGACAAAAGTTAGAGATCTGAATGTATGCTCTTCTTACCCTATCATATTATAAAAGGAAAAATACAATTGCCAATTTGGAGCTTCTAACAAGGAAATAAGGAAAGAATAAGCCACAGCAGGAATGACACACTTCTTTTCTTCTTTGACATATTCATATGGTGATACTCATGGGCGTAATACATTCTCATGGGCATAACCAAAATTTTATTAAAGGATATAATATGAAGCAAGGTTATACTCAAATCCCAGGACAAAGTATTATAATCCCATTCTCATTCTTTCCCAGTGATGGTAAAACAGTCCCAGGACTGACTGATAAGAAGTCTCCAGAACTTTAACACCCCTATAAATTTGAAAATGTTATTATTTTAAATTTAAAAAAGCTGACAATATATATATTGCCCGCTAAGTACTCAAATTGTATGTGGCAAGAAAATGTGTTTTCCTTTAAAAGATACAAGAGGGCATTATTTGGATAAAGTACTTATTTATAATAATTTACTACTTTTCTTCACATCCTAACATATGACACCCCTACAATTTTCTGTCTAAATATTTTAAAAATCAAAAAAATTTAAAAAACAAATCTAATTCTGTTTTACCTGTGATGTACCATCCTTATGTTCCTGGAACCTTTCAGCTATATAAATGTTGTAAGCTGAGCGAGGTCTTTTCGGTTTTCCAAGCATTGTTAACTCCTGAGTAACAAAAATGGAAGAGTTAGATATAGTTTTAACTTCTGTAAGACTTTACCTACAGAAACTTTATTCATTACTATGCATTACAGGAAGTTCCTATAAGTGAATGTTATGATTCTTTGTATATACAAAATGACTACTCACTCGGGATCAGAATTATTTTTGTGATAGCACTAAGTTTTGAAAATTGTAAAAGGTTTTAGGAGTTATTTTCCATATAAAAACTTTTCCCTTACATATTATTTTCATGGTCTCCATGAAGTGAATAACTGAGCACTTAGGTACAAAATCTTTTTTAAAGGTTAAAACAATTTCAGTTTCATCCTTCCAGAACACTACCATCTCCAGCCACTATATGCCTCTACCACAACTCATAAACACTAGAGTATCTGTTTAATAATCTCTCATTTCATTTCCTTCCTTGGTATCTCTCAACTTTTAAACTTCAACAGATGTGTTAAATTCAATTCTTTTCACTAGGTACCAAAGGACAGAGGAGGCAAGAAATAGCAAACACAGGGGCGCCTGGGTGGCGCAGTCGGTTAAGCGTCTGACTTCAGCCAGGTCACGATCTCGCGGTCCGTTAGTTCGAGCCCCGCGTCAGGCTCTGGGCTGATGGCTCAGAGCCTGGAGCCTGTTTCCGATTCTGTGTCTCCCCGATTCTGTGTCTCCCTCTCTCTCTGCCCCTCCCCCTTTCATGCTCTGTCTCTCTCTGTCCCAAAAAAAATAAATAAACGTTGAAAAAAAAAAAAAGAAATAGCAAATACATGTATCCCTTACTGCTTAAATTAGTTTAGTTTATTTTTTTTTTTTATTTTTTTTTCAACATTTATTTATCTACAATGATAGTGTGGGATTATCTCTCTCTCTGCCTCTCCCCTGCTGGCTCTCTTGGCCTCTCAAAATAAATAAACTTAAATTAAAAAAAAAAAAAAAAAAAGACAGTCCTCACAGTATTGTGATATACTTCTAGGAGCTAAACCAGATTTCCACAATTAATACCAGAAAAAATACTTCCCCTGCTTCTGTAAGAAAGGAAGAGAGGAAAAGAAACTATTTTGAAATGCCTGAGCACTCAACTCAACTATTAACAAGGCCTGCCTTCAGGGGAAACTAGTTAACCAGAGCCTAACTTACCTGCATGAAGGGAAAACACCCAACTCCTGCACACTCTAGTCATCCTGACTCACACCTAATGGGGAGGGGGAGTGTGGAAGAGTGAACTGAGAAACTCTTGTGAAGTTCACAGACCAGTTGCATAGGCTCACTAAAAGATCGGGACCTAATTGTAGGACTACAGAATGCTTTTCTTTACCCCCACACCTCACCACCACATTGCTAAGGCCTATTTACAGCAGTTCCTTTTACTCAGTACATTATGTCCATCAATCAAGAACAAACTTCCAAGGCAGACTAAAAGGCAAAAAACATAATATGAAGAGACAAAGCAAGCATCAGAACCAGATATGGGAGGGATGTTGAAATTATCAGACCGGGAATTTAAAACAACTAGATTAGTATGCTAAAGGCTCCAGATTGCATGTAAGAACAGATTAGCAATGTAAAGCTCGGAGATGGAAATCCCAAGAAGTAACCAAAAAAAACCAAAAAACAAAAAAAGTTAGAGATCAAAAATGCTGTAACAGAGGTGCCTGGGTGGCTCAGTCAGTTAAGTATCTGACTCTTAATCTCAGCTCAGGAGACTGGGCTCCAAGCTGGATATGGCACCTATTAAAAAAAAAAAAAGAGAGAGAGAGAGAGGAGAGAAAGGAGAGAAAGGAGAGAGAGGAGAGGGACAAGAATGTTGTAATGAAACGAAGAATGTCTTTAATGGGTTTATTAGTAGACTGGACATGGCTGAAGAAAGAATCACTGGGCTAAAGGATGTAATAATAGAATCCTCAAAAATCCAAAACAAAGAGAACAAAGACTGAAAATAAACCAAAAACTGAAGACTATCCAAGGACTATAGGACAACTTAGAACAGGTGTAACAAACATAAAATGGGAATACTAGGAGGAGAAAGAGAAAAAGAAATATATGAAAGGGAAATCCCGTATTACTGCCCAATCCTCATTTCTGGTCTCTCCACTCTTACATTGGATGGGTGCATTAAAAAGGAAGGGAGAATAAAGGAGGGAGAATAAACTTCAGTACCCAGCCCTCCAAATACTTACCCCTATGCAGACACTGTATTTCTATTGTCTTTTCTAGCTCCTTTTTACTAATTGGATCAGAAGACTAGATTGCTATTTAGATTACTGACTTAAAATAGGTGAGTCCTGAACTCTGGTGCTAGGAGAGCTCAACAAGAGTCAGGGAGACATATGTTGTCATCTCACATTAAAGTCTCAAATTTACTTTTTCAAAGAAATAGTTTTAACTCTGATGACCATTTTCTACAGTATATGTACTGGACCAGCAAGCTGACCATCTCATACCTAATACTGTTCCTACAGAAAAATGTAGTCTTTCAAGCAATAGTATTTATGTGGATTAATAACCTTAAACTGGGACCAGACTACAAATCTGAACCATGTGGGGTGTTTAATGAGGAAAAGTAGTTCATCCTATAGGACTTCTTATTTGACTAGATACAATAAAGGCATTTTTTTCCTGATGTGTTAATGAAATCAGTCTATTTAGCAACATCCATAATGAAACTCATCCATAATCAAACTCACCATTACCTATAAAACAATTCAAATCAGCAGGTTATCCTAGACAAGACACAGACACAAAGATTCTTGCTATTCCTGATTTGGCTGTTTCATAACTCTGTTCCTTCAGCTTTCATTCTAGTCCTAACTACATATCTTAAATTTGGATACATTCAAAAGTAGTAACAAGGGGTTCCAAGACAGACTCAATGCCAAGTGGTCCTAGTGGCAGAAAAGAGTTATCCCATTTTTTCCTAACTGGGGTACTCCTGATGACATTCTACCATTTAGCCACATATATCAAAATAAGAAAAACTCCCAATATTCATTGTTCTATAAATTTCAGTTCTTTGCCAAAGGAAAAAAATATTTCACTGATACTCACTCTCTTTTTTATTAATGCTTTCTTTTTTAAACGTTTTTGCTGGATTTCTTTTTCCAAAGATACAATCTGACTTGGAGTTAACTGTTCTTGAATTCTGTTTATCTCTTCTTTGTATGCCTGCCAGTCTGCCCTGTAAGCATCTTCATATATCTATAAATAAAAAACCCAAACATGAAGTCAATAAATTACTGCTGATAAATCAAACACAGCACACCCGCCAGGGAAAGACAATTGCATGACATCAGATAAAGACAGACTAGGGGCACCTGGGTGGCTCAGTCAGTTGAGCGTCCGACTTCAGCTCAGGTCATGATCTCACAACTTGTGAGTTCGAGCCCCACATTGGGCTCTGTGCTGACAGCTCGGAGCCTGGAGCCTGCTTCTGATTCTGTGTCTCCCTCTCTCTCTGCCCCTCCCCCACTCATGCTCTGTCTCTGTCTCAGAAATAAATAAACATTTAAAAAATTTTAAAAAAAATAAACATTAAAAATAAATAAAAATTAAAAAAAAATAAAAAGACAGACTGAACCACCAAGTGAAACATGTGCTCTGGAATCACATGTATATGGACTAAAAACATGTTTTTTTCATAAAAATGTTAACAAAGGTGAGAGTCTAACAACTAGTCTTCAGTTTCAGATATTGCCAACCCTTTGTTGCCACTGCCATACATCCATTTTCTAATCATTATGAATCAGAAAGTATGAAGTTCCTTTATAGGTAACAGATATTAAAAAAAATTTTTTAATCATCTAGTCCCTTAAAGGACATGACTATTATTCTTAACTGCAGAATAACTGGTCAGCAACACTGAAAACCAATATGCTTACTTTTTTCTCTGAATCAGGAAGTTCCCTCCATAGCTGGGCAATTTTTCTAATTAGTTCTGAATTTTTCGCATCTATAGATTGAAATAAAATGAAAAAGTCACAATTTTATGTCTCAGGATTAATTTCTAAAGACTTCTAGGAAATCTAGCTTTAGCTCTAAGTTTTATTACAGATACCTCTATACCACATATAATTTAATACAATGATTTAGGTTTTCTTTAATTTCATACTTGATCCAGAATTGTTAAAGTCTGTTACCTAATAATTAAGAAATATGTCACATACCCCCCCCCAAAATTATTAGTTTAAGCAGTTGGGTAATCACTGTCTTCAAGCTTTTTACTTCATATTTCAAACAAAAAATTTTTTCCCATCTTTCAGGAATTATTAAGTTCATAAAACCTGACTCAACAATAAAATATAATCTTGATTCATGTAACACTGCCTTGTATTTCAGTTACAGAAACACTACTTGCAACAAGCTATTCTAAAATCAATTCATTATTCCCCATTTCCTTCCTCATCTTAACTGATCATTATTCCCCATTCCCTTCCTCATCTTAACTGATCAAGTCATTATTCCCCATTTCCTTCCTCGTCTTAACTGGAGTGGCATTTTAACAAACCACTTAGTTTGAACTACAACATTTTAAAACATGTGAGTACTTCTTAAACATGTCTCTTAAACCAATTCTTTATAATGTAGGAATTTTCATTACAGTTCATTTGGTTTTCACAAGTAGAGCCCTTTCTATGAAAGGACTCTAGAAATCATAAAGTTGACTACTCTTAATTTAGTTATTATCTTTACACTACTATAATCACAAATGAAGGCCCACAGCCTTTCTAGGGAGTCAACAAAAATCCTACCTGGAAATCTTTTTTTTTTTTCAGGAAGTCAACTGATTTCCAGTGAAAAACCTCTTGGAATTAGCAATTTGTATAGAGCTTTACAGTTTACAGAACACATCCACATAAGTTATTATTTCATTGCAACTTCATTAACAATTCCCTGAAGCAGGAGCTAAAGCAAGTAATAAAATGATTCATCAATGGTGCTCCAGGCCAAGGGCAACTAGACCCCCAAAATTCAGCTTTTTCATCTTCTTCCCTGGGTGCTTCCACTCCACATGCTGCTATTTTTAAAATACTTTTCATTAAATGAGTAAGTCAGGAGGATAAAGTCAATGGTATTGTAATAGTCTTGTATGGTGATTGATGGCAGCTACACTTGTGGTCAGCATAGCATAATGTATACAGTTGTCCAGTCACCACTATGTTGTACACCTGAAACTAGTGTAACACTGTGCTTCAACTATACCTCAATAAAATATACATAGTAATAGGAAACAAATAAAAATACCTTTCATTAGCTCAATTATTTATAAGGAATTTGTACTTGGTAAAAAATGTCATACTTTACAGACCACTAAACGTTAATGGTTATGTTTCCGCAGTCACTGGATGCTTTCAAAGTGCAAATCAAGCTTGAAGTAAAACTGTTTAGTGGCTTCTTTATTACATCAGAAAACAGTAAATGCTCCAAAACTCCTTACCTGGGTTCTGAGCTTTAAATATGGGTAGCTGTTCTTTAGAAAATCGAACGTATGAAGTCAGAGGCTTCTTTGGATAACTATTCACGGTGGATGAAAAACATCTCGGTACATATGCAAAACTACGTATAAAGAAAATAACCAATATCAAGTATTTAAGTGCCAATATTCACTTTTAGATGAACACAGATTCCCCCCAAAAAGACGCCATCAGGATGCTATATATGGCACGGTGTTAGTGACTTTTAAAACCCTGTCCTAACCAGAGAAAAGACCTGCAAAACTGAACTCTCAAAGCTCCATCTATGCCTGTTAAGAAGGGCAGAGTGGAGGAAAGCATCAGCACTGCAGCTCCTGGACCCTGCCTCCTCAACGCCTACACTGATGGAGAGAGACTCTTTGGCGCGCGACTTCGCAGAGAACTCTGAACGAGGACTACAAGGTTGGACAGCGCGGAGCGGCGGGAAGGAAGAGGAAAGGTGGAGGGTGGCCGGAAAGTAAGACTGCTGGATAAGGCCTGGTCGCAAAACCACCAGCCCCTTCGCAAAGTCGAGGCATGATTCAAAGCGCCACGGTGGCCCGGACCACCTAGGAGACACAAAAAAGGGTCCGAAAACGTCTACACTCCAACCCAGACCGTCCTGAGCCGTGCCGCCTCCTGAAGTGCAGGCGAGAGGTCCTTACCTGAAGGGAGAGCGCAGTCGACTTCCACAGCCCGCGCAGAGGTCCGCTCCGGACTTTCCCAGTGCACTCAGCACGCTCCACACGCCCCGGAAAAGCGCCATTGCACCAACTTACGAGGCAGCGACCAGGCGCCACCCTCCTACACCCCCGCGGCACAACAGAACTCCAACAATGACGAACAGAACCCGCTGGTGACCCTCTGTAGTTTACTCTCATGCCCGCCACTCGCAAGGCACTATGGGAAATCGGCTAACATCCGGTCAGTAGCCGGGGAACTAGGCAGGGCAGAATTGACGCAGGCGCTGTAGTAGCTTCCCGGTGGGTGGAGCTGCAAAGCAGGAGGGCTCGGGGGCGAAGAAGGAAACCGCAGCCCGGCTTGCCTGCGGAGGGCCCTGGCCTAGAGGAGGCGCAGCTGAGCCCACCTCTGCCCCCAGCCCTCTCCTCCGCATTCGGTTCCTCCTCCCGGCCTGGAGGCTGATGGAGGCACTGTGGCCACCTCACCGCGACAGTGCGGGGCTGGCTGGCGTCCGCCTGTGACGACCGAAAGGGCCAGTACGTAACAGTTTTACCGCGAGGACGCGGGATAGCTGTGCGGCCTGCGCTGCTCCGAGGTCAAGCTGGCGGGTGCTGCGCGACCAGCAGAGCCGCTGAGTTCAGGCCCCAACTGACGCTCAGTATCCAAAACACTGATGGGGCGGGGGAAGTGGGGCACGTTTCAAACCTAAAAATGCAGATTTCCTGGACTTGATGCAGTGCCTGATTCAGTATATCTGTGAGGCCCGTGACTCTGTTTTCAACAGGTTCCTCATTGTTTAACAATTTCTGATGCCAGTGGTCATAGGACCACATTTAAAGCAATACTGAACTAGACCCTCGTCCCCTCCACTGCAACTATCCCAGACCCAGTCTTCAACCCTGACATCCAACCCTGCTTAATTAGTAGGGAGGAAACTTTGGCTGATTAGTCGTGCAAAGATTCTATTCCCATTATTAACGTTAAAGTCTTGATCCGGAAATGTAGCATTCCCTAAGACTCACTTTTCCTCATTGCAGATGAGGATGTTAGACTAGATTAGTTCTTTCGAAGTCCTGAGAAAGTGTGACAAATATGCCTTGAGATATTGATCGATATGCTGTATAACCATTTTCTGTGTCGGCAATGACATGAAAAAGATATATAAGGATCAGCTTTTATATTCCAATTATTTCCTTCTGAAACAGCCTCTATTGGGTAGCTATATTTGTTGGAAAATTCTTACCACTGTAATATTAAGCTGAGAGTCAACTGCTTTCTGTACTTGGAAACATTGGCCCTTGATGCAACAAAGGAAAAGCCCACGTTTAAGTGGTATGTAAACAACTATCACTACTCCCTTTTCTTAGTCTCTCAGGGTTGAAAGGAACTTTCCATGTCATCTGTTCAAACTTCTCGTCTTGACATGGAAAAACAGCTTTTTTTTTTCTGATTACATAACTACGTACAAGGCCCCAAACTTAGGTAAAAGACACAACATTCCCCCACTCCCAATAAAGCCTGACAGAAGGAAATAAACAATTATAATGCACTGCCAAGGCAGAGGTAAGTATAGAATATGCTTCCTTATACCATTTTAGCTGGGTTCTGAAATAATTTGTTTTCTCTATATTTCTAGAATATTTTTGTTCTTTCAGTTATTTGCTAAAAAAACTATTGCAGGTTCAGCTTATCACATTGGGGTCACCAATTGCAGCTTTAGCCTATCATCAATTGTGGGTTCAGCAGAAAAGATTACTCAAGACTCCAAGTCAAGAGAGATGAGAGGGAGGCTAGGGAAATCTCCCCGACATGATCTCCAGCTCCTGTATATATTAAGCATACATTATAGGGAGAACATTGCACAATATGTCTTTGGCTATGTGCCAGTAAGATCTATAGAAAGTGTGCACAAAAAACAAGGCATTCCCAAGACCACCAAAGAGCAGATGCAGAAAGCAGGGTGGAGAACAAGATAAGATATTCCATAGATAACATGGTCTAAGGAATTCATGAGCACAGGAAAGACCCAACCCCTAAATATGCACTAACTAGATACTGGTCAGCTGTTTTCAGCAGGGCCAGAAAGCAGTGTAATGCATTCCCTATAATCTCCTTAACCAAGACATAGCTATTTGATTTCCCACAAAACTTCTTTTGGATATTTAAAAAATTTTTTGGTTTTTTAGAGTGTCATTTTGATCTTACTGTAAAGGTCTTATAAATCTGTTCTATAATATTTGTTTTCAGCAAATACCAATATTCCTTAACAGTCATTTACATTGCAGCAAAATTTTATTCCAAATGCAACATTTACAAAGAAAATATAATTCTACCTGCTTACTCAAACTATCTTTGAGTTTCACTTATGAAACATGAAGACTTACCACAGCCCTTCCTAGGGTTCTGTTCTTTTATTTTGTTTTAAAAGTTTATCTACTCCCATGACTTCAGCTATCAGTTATATCCTCATGGTTCCCATATCTTATATTGAATCCATTTTAGTCCCAAATCTACATAAACACTGTCTTCTGGACATTTTTACCATCATGTCTCACAGATACTTCAATTTTTCATTAACATAATTCACTATCTTTCTCCTGTTTTGAACAACTTCTCTTCTTAAGAAGCACCTGTGGCACAAAAACAGACACATAGACCAATGGAATAGAATAGAAACCCCAGAACTAGACCCACAAATGTATGGCCAACTAATCTTTGACAAAGCAGGAAAGAACATCCAATGGAAAAAAGACAGTCTCTTTAACAAATGGTGCTGGGAGAACTGGACAGCAACATGCAGAAGGTTGAAACTAGACCACTTTCTCACACCATTCACAAAAATAAACTCAAAATGGATAAAGGACCTGAATGTGAGACAGGAAACCATCAAAACCTTAGAGGAGAAAGCAGGAAAAGACCTCTCTGACCTCAGCCGTAGCAATCTCTTACTTGACACATCCCCAAAGGCAAGGGAATTAAAAGCAAAAGTGAATTACTGGGACCTTATGAAGATAAAAAGCTTCTGCACAGCAAAGGAAACAACCAACAAAACTCAAAGGCAACCCACGGAATGGGAAAAGATATTTGCAAATGACATATCGGACAAAGGGCTAGT
>NW_024412404.1:305981-341144 GCF_014898765.1 Herpailurus yagouaroundi | reverse complement strand
GATGAATGGATAAAGAAATTGTGGTTTATATACACTATGGAATACTACGTGGCAATGAGAAAAAATGAAATATGGCCTTTTGTACCAACGTGGATGGAACTGGAGAGTGTGATGCTAAGTGAAATAAGCCATACAGAGAAAGACAGATACCATATGGTTTCACTCTTATGTGGATCCTGAGAAACTTAACAGGAACCCATGGGGGAGGGGAAGGAAAAAAAAAAAAAAAAGAGGTTAGAGTGGGAGAGAGCCAAAGCATAAGAGTCTGTTGAGAACTGAGAACAAACTAAAGGTTGATGGGGGGTGGGAGGGAGGAGAGGGTGGGTGATGGGTATTGAGGAGGGCACCTTTTGGGATGAGCACTGGGTGTTGTATGGAAACCAATTTGACAATAAATTTCATATATAAATAAAAAAATTAAAAAAAAAATAAAACCCTGACATGCTATGGAAAAAAAAAAAAAAAAGAAGCACCTGTATCCCATTTGAATCATCCAAGATAATAACTTGATAAATCATTTTATAATATCTCCCATTGCCACTGTAACTGAACTAACATGAGTTTGGTCTTTGGCGAGTCACAGATAGAAACTATACTAGATGGAATTGTGACACAAAGTAAACTTTTATTTGCAGCAAATAAGGAGATGATGGGGAATAAACTTCCAAAGCTATGACTCTCTGAGCAAGGGTGAATGAGTTCCTTTTATTTAGAGTTAGGATGAATATTTAGATAGGGAAGCTTTGTCATTGTATGTAGAGGTGGGCATAGGGTCGTGCATGCACCTTAAAGAAACATGGCTATACATACATCATATGTAAATGAGATTTGTGTTCCTCCTTGGATGGAGATTTTAGTATTATAATGAGGTAAAGGTAACTGTCAGTCATTCTATGGTCGATCTGTGCAGGTGTGAGTTGGGGTTAATCTCAAATTAGTCTGGGCTGACTGAACTCTTTGCCCAGACAGTTGTCATTGCTTGAGGGGTAGTTTCGGTTTCCTTCCCCTTGTGTCTTTTGCCTGAATTAAGAGAGAAGCTAGAAAGAAGAGCTTAAGGAAAAATGTGGGACAAAGGTCAGTAGGTACTAGCAGGTGAGCAGTAAAGGTCAGGGGTCTAGCTGGTGACATAACTTCTCCCCCATCAACCAGCTAATGATAAGTGTTGATGATTCTACCTCATTAACCCCTCTAGTAAGTATTCCTTCTTCTCCAGTCCAATTGCTGCTGCTTTTGTTCAGGACAGTAATATGTTGTTAAGTCAGGTCTCAAAAAGAAAGCCCTAATTTGTGTTTGCTGAGGTCTGTGATATAGACACTCCTACCATGGCTGATTTCAAACTACCAACTTGGTATCATTACTCCTGAAGTTGGGAAAAGATATATATAATTGATTGTCCAGGCCAGTACCAGCCAGCTCCTATGTGCCACTCACTGGTTCAGGCTCTGACATCTTTTTCCAAACTCTTACAAGTACTTTTCCTACTTTCAGGCTTACTTCCCTCCTAATCATATTCCACTCTGTCACCAAGTCAGTCTTTCTAAAAAGCAAATCTCATTTATTCACTTGTTTATTAAGACAGACTCCATACCAGGCAATGATCATGCTTCTATATTTGAAACCTTCAGTGGCTTCTGATTGCCCATGGTATCAAGTTTAAGTTCTCATACATGGCATACAAGTCCTCCATGAACTGGCTTTTTTGTTTCCCCTATAGCTTCATTTCTCACTTCACCCTTGCTTAAAAATAATTTATTATTTAAACATCTATTTCTTCTGACTGAAACCACTTCATTTGGCTCTGAGTTTACCATTGCATGTTGTGTGATATGCCAAAGTTATGGAAATTACTGGATAAGAATACAGACTCAGAAGTTAGATCTAGGTTTGAATCCTGCTTTTGTTATTTACTAGCTGAGTGACCTTGTCAAATGACAATTTCTGTGACCCAGAGTTTTCCCTTCTGTGAAATGGGGATAATAATGTTTGATTCTTTGGATTGTTACAAAGATTAAATTAGAAAATGTACAAAAAGTTCTTAACAGAGCCCCTGGGACATAGTAAGAGGGTCAACAAACAGTGGCTATAATTATCCTTATATTACTCATAACAATTATTATTAGCTTTTAAATAATTATAGGTATAGTATGAATTTTCCCCAAAGTCAGATTTGCATCACAAACCTGTCATTACTTTGTCATTTTCTGTCTGTATTAAATTACATACACTAATTAGTAAGTTGTGAATGTGAAAACCTGGTCTTCCAATTCATTGCCTTAATGCTTCCCCCATTGTATAAGACTATCCCTCAGACTCATTCAACATACATTATTCCAGCCCCAAATATCTTCTTTGAATCTTCTATAGTGTGTGAGCTTGTATTATTTACTTGTGACATATACTGCTCTGGTGTTTAACCTTTTTTTATGTGCAGATGTTTTTTTTTTCCTCAATAGATGGTAAGCTCTTGAAGACAAGATCAAGTCTTATACTTCTTCCTATCACTTATCAGTTGTAGTACCTAGCATAGTATATTAAGCATGATGACAGATGGGTAAGAGGGAGGGAGGGAGGAAGAGCAAGAAAGAAAATGTAAAAAGAATTGTATCTGCACAAATTACCTATATGCAAATTTGGCCTTGTAGAAAATAGCAACTACCTGTTAGAAAATAGCAGCTGCCAATAGAAGGGACAGTTATGTGTGGAGATAGGAACCATGTAAAATTTTGGAAAATATATATGAAAATAATGATCATGGTTTATTGATACTTGGTAAAGTTGAAGATAGCAACAATAAATAGCAGCAGCAATAAATAGCAGCAGAGACCAAGATAATTTCCTACTGAATAATGGAGTTAGATACAGTGATATCACTCAAATAAAAAATATTCCTAAAAGAAAGCAGTTTTGCTTTTGTAATTATAATGAATAAACTCACTAAAATAAGAGCAATCACCTGATAGGTTTAGCACAAGGAATAGATGCATTCTGAACTCATAAGTAAATGTAGAAATAAGAAATAAGATTATACTGTAAACACCACATGTAAAGACAATTTACTCAATTAAATAGCCCTGCATAGGTATTGGAAGTAGCACAATAAGTATAAGACATTGTTCCTGTCCCAAGGAGGTTCACTCTGATTAGGAAAACAAAGCAACAACACATGAAAATTATAAAAGTATAACAATTTAATGCAGCAAGAAGGAAAAAGCTTATCTTTTCTATAAATCAAGATTTTAATTAGTTACAGTAGAAAACTGTGTATGTAAGTTTTTCCTTCAAAAAATTTCCATTTGGGGCGCCTGGGTGGCTCAGTCCGTTAAACATCCAACTTCAGCTCAGGTTGTGATCTCACAGTTCTTGGGTTTGAGCCCCACATGGGGCTCTGTGCTGGCAGGTCAGAGTCTGAAGCCTGCTTCAGATTCTGTGTCTTCTCCTTTCTCTGCCCCTCCCTCACTCACACTCTCTCTGTCTTAAAAATAAATAAACATTGAAAAAAAAATTTTTTAATACATTTTCATTTACTTAGTGTCTATTATGACCACACTTGAGTTTGCCTTAAAATAGTATACAAAAGGATAGAAGGGAGAGAAAAATTAGAAAGAAAGATCTATTGCATATTAACAGTTCCCAGATATCCAAATTGGTTTATAAATTATTTCTCAAGTAGAGCAAAGTGTAGATGCAGCCTTAATTATTAACAGCATATCAAAGTTATTTTTAGCCATTGCTGTGGCAGCATTATGCAAAATAAATATAGCTTTTCTATTTTAAAGTTGATTCTATGAGTCAGCAGGAGGTAGGACAAGTAAAACAGGATAGCTATAATTTTATGCAAATTATAAAACTCAAATTCATATTGCTGGATATTCCTGAAAGCTGACATAAAGAATGGAAGAAATACAGAATGATTATATTGATGGAATAATGCTATTAATAAACAGGATAACAGAGTATTTGCCCTCACATTATTATAAAAACCTGATCGATTCAAATTATAATTTATTGCTCAAATATGTGCCAAATGTTTTATTTCTTGGCTATTTACATACTTTTTTTAAGTTTTTATTTTAATTCTGGTTAGTAAACATACAGTATTATATTAGCTTCAAGTGTACAATATAGCAATTGAACACTTCCATACAACATCCTGTGCTTATCACAACAAGTGCACTCCTAGGGTGCATGGGTGACTTGGTTGGTTGAGCACCTGACTCTTGATTCCTGCTCAGGTCATGATCCCAGGGTCATGGGATTGAGCCTCGTGTCAGGCTCTCTACCTGCTTAATATTCTCTCCCTTTCTCCTCTGCCCCTCTCCCCTGCTCACACTCACTCACTCTCTGTTTAACATAAAATAAATAAATAAATAAATAAATAAATAAATAAATAAATAAATAAAATCACAACAAGAGCACTCCTTAATCCCCATCACTTATTTAACCCAAACCCCCACTCACCTCCCCTCTGGTATGTGCCAAACATTTTAATACATTATCTCTAATCATTCAAAATCCTACAAGTTGGAATTCTTTGTATTATACAGACATAAAAACTGGTATTCAGAGAGAGAGAGAGGAAGGATTCTTGTTCTTGTTGCATCTTATTAAAAATTTCCACCTATGAATCCATAGTTTGCAACTTTGAAATTATATTTTATTGTATGTAAGGACAATATAAGCTAGTGAGTCATCAAGTTACAGTAGTTTATTTTTTCAATACTCATATACTGTTCTTTTCTATCCCCTTAAAGGCTTTCTTGACTTCTTTAACTAATGAGTAGACTGTTAAAATAACATCTTGCAGTCTGTGGGTTCGAGCCCTGCGTTGGGCTCTGTGCTGACAGTTCAGAGCCTGGAGCCTGCTTCAGATTCCGTGTCTCCCTCTCTCTTTCCCCCTACCCCACTCATGCTTGTCTCTCTCCAGCTCTCAAAAGTGAGTAAACATTAAAAATAATAATAACATCTTAAGCTCCTTTATTCACTCATTCATTCAAAAACATTTAGGCTTGAATTTTTTTTGACTATGCACATACATCCACATGTGTGTGAATGCATTAAAAAGTATGCAAAATAATACACACAAAATTGGGCTTACTGGTGATTATACCTGAGAATTGCATGAGTGTGTAGATGGTACTCACTTTTTACTGTATAGAAATCTGTATTGATTTACATTTTTTCCCAAAATATAACAGTAATATTAATCTTTTATAATATTTTTTTAAATACTGCAATAACTTCTAAAAATACAAAGATGACTAAGGCATTATCCATCTGTTTAAATCTCCCTGGGGGAGGAGGGGATGGCTTCATAAAGCAGGTGACATTTGAACTGTTTTTTCCAAGTCGGGAAGGGTGGAGGTGCATTTCAGAAAAAGGAAACAGTAATTTTCAAGTCACAGATATACATGAGAGCATGGTGTACTTTAAAAATCTGTATGTATGTAGAAAGGAGTTATATGACACAAATCCAAAAGGTTGTGAAGGTCTGTGTGTAATATGCTAAGGAGTTTGTTAGCAAAAGATAAACAACTTTTTAGGTAGGTTAAACTTGTTTTTAGATAAATCTCTTTGGTAGGAGCACAGAAGGTGATGGGAATGAGGAAACTTTAAAAAAGAGGAGTGAGGAGATTATTGCTATAATCCAGGAAAGAGATTGAAATTCTGAACTAGCATGCTGCTACAACTCAAAATCCAAAGGCATTTCTCAGTACAACCAGCAAGCCAAGAATGACTTTGAGGATTCTGGTATGACAGACTGTTCCAATTTAAATCCTATACTGTGGTAAATAAATATCCCTAAACAAATGCTCTTATTACATAAGTTTTCTGGCTAAAAACTTACACTGACTTTTTATAGGCTATCAAATCAAGGTTTCACATCCAGTAGATCTGCCTTCTCCGCCTAATCTTTTCTCTCATTAATTGCACACAGACCTCCAAGGCCACTATTTATTTCTCTTATTTCTACTTCTACTTTATTATCTTTGCTTGGTTTCACTTATCTTAATTAATGCCTTCCCCATTTAAATATGCCATTAAAAATTCCAAGTATCTTCTGTTGCCTAATTTATTTATTTATTTATTTATTTATTCAATTAATAATTGAAATCTTATGTGCTAGATATTGTGCTAAGTGCCAGGGAGTAAAAAGTGGAAAACACAAAGTATTTCACAGTTAATGATACTGATAATATAGCATGGTAAGGGCAATTATAAAGATACACACTGGGGGTGGAGTGATGTCAGCATTATGGCTGAATAAGACATCCCTCATCTGTGTCCCCAACAATTTGACATCCATCCATGAATACAAGTGCCTAGGCGGGAGCTGTGGAATCTAGCACTATTTGCCAAGGGATTTGGGAGGAGTTCCACCCACCTGTGTGATGGGTAATAGGCATATTGACCTTAGTGTCAGCTGTGGACACTGCAGTGACCTGTGAACCACTCCAGCCCCTCTAAGCCACAGTCTAGGAGTCCCTGCAAAACACTGCCTTAGACAATCAATCAAGGCCAAAAGAGCCATTGTAGAAGTCCAGGTTTCCAGAAAAAAACTTTCAGCAAAAAAGCAAACAAACAAAAAAAAAGTTTTGACACATTGGAAAAGGTAAGAGGAACAGAGTCATCACCTCTTTCTTAAGACAGCACAGCATAAGGCCAAGAGAAATCTGAGCCCACAATTTCTCCAACAAGGGAAAGTGACAGTATGTGAGTGAGCAATCCACTTCCCCAGCTGTGTAGAACACTGTTAAAGGAGCTCATTCCAGAACACTGAATCATAAACTTTAGGACTGGGGAGTAGGAAGAGGCTGAGGGAGTGTCAGGATTCTCAGAGGGCATTAAAGGAATGTGAGTATTACCAATGGTGTTGTGGACTCCATCAAGAAACCAGCCCATCAACTATTGGGGATGCCTCACCCATGGATCCTCTCAACTGCCATGGGCACCCCCCAGCCCTCGTTGCAACACACACACACACACACACACACACACACACACACACACACTACACACACAAATTTATGCCCTGTGTCCAACTTCCTGTGTGCACTTCTGATGACAGCAGTAAGAGCAAACTTTGACATATGGCTAGTGAGCACTCATGGAGAACCACGTGGAATCTACAGGCCAAAGAGAGACCACAAACTTGAGTTTTAATGCCACCTTTGGGAAAACAAAACAGAAGCTATCAAGCACTCAACCTGGTGCATTACAGAATCAAGATAAGGCATATAAGTTTAAGAATTCTGCCACAAGAGGGAGCAAGAAGCATGGAACAGGTATATCCATAATCTAAGAAAACCTCAGAATCCCTAGCAGGGCTGATGGAAGTTATTTCTCTCCTGAAGGTAGTTAGTAAAGACTAGAGGAGGTACTATGTCAGATGTGAAGGTGGCAATGCAAAACTTTGAGGAACATTTAAAAAATCAAGGAAAACAATGCCACCAAGGATCACAATAATCATCCAGGAACTGATGATCCCCAAAACATAGAGATCTGCAATTTACCTGGTAAAGAATTCAAATATCTATTTTAAGGAAACTGAATGAGCTACAAAAAAGGGGGGTGGCACCTGGGTGGCTCAGTCAGTTAAGTTTCCGATTCTTGATTTCAGCTCGGGTCCCGATCTCATGGTCGTGAGAACATGCCCCAAGTTGGGCTCCATGCTGGGCATGGAGCCTGCTTAAGATTCTCTCTCTCTCTCTCTCTCTCTCTCTCTCTCCCCCCCCCCACTGCCCGCCTCTCCCTCTCTCTCCCCCCACCCCCCCGCAAAACACACATGCGCACACAAAGACAATTCAACAAAATCAGAAAACAATACATGAAAAAAATGAGCAGTTTAACAAAGAGATAAAAATCATAAAAGACTAAAACAAATTCTGGAACTGAAGAATTAAATGAATGAAATGCAAAATGCTATGGAGAGCATCAACATCATAATGAACAAACAGAAGAAAGAACCTGTGAGTCAGAAGACAAGACCTTTGATGTTATTTAGATGGAGAACAACAACAACCACAATAAAAACAATGGAAAAGAATGAAGAAAGCCTACATAATCTATGGGATATCATACGAAGAAACATTCTGAAAATAATTGAAGTTCCAAAAGGAGAAGATAAGGAGAAGGGGAAGAAAGCTTAAAGAAATAATTGCTGAGAAATTTCTAAATCTGGGGATATTTGGATTTCCAAGTTCATGAAGCTCATAGATCACCAAAGACCTTGAGGTCTTTCATCCATTTTGAATTTATTTTTGTGTATGGTGTAAAAAAGTGGTCTAGTTTCATTCTTTTACATGTCGTCATCCAGTTTTCTCAACACCATTTGTTGAAGAGACTGTCTTTTGTCCATGGATAATCTTTCCTGCTTTGTTGAAGATGAGTTGGTCATAAAGTTATGGGTTCATTTTTGGGTTTTCTATTCTGTTCCATTGACCTATGTGTCTGTTTATGTGCCAATACCATACTTCCTTGATCACTACAGCTTTGTAATATAACTTAAGTCCAAAATTGTGAAGCCTCCAGCTTTTTTTTTTTTTTTTCAAGATTGCTTTGGCTATTTGGGATCTTTTGTGGTTCCATATAAATTTTGGGATTGTTTGTTCTAACTCTGAGAAAAATGCTGGTGGTATTTTGATAGGGATTGCATTAGATGTATAGATTGCTTTGGATAGTATAGGCATTTTAACAATATTTGTTCTTCCAATCCGTGAGCATAGAATATTTTCCCATTTCTTTTTTGTGTCATTTCCAATTCCTTTTATCAGTATTTTATAGTTTTCAGAATACAGATCTTTTATCTCTTTGGCTAGGTTTATTCCAAAGTATCTTAAGGTCTTTGGTGCAGTTGTAAGTGGGATTTATTTCTTGATTTCTCCTGCTGCTCACTATTGGTGTATAGAAATGCAACTGATTTCTGGATATTGAATGTGTCCTGTGACTTTAGTGAATTCGTTTATCAGTTCTAGCAATTATTTTGTGAAGTCTTTTGGATTTTCTGCAAATGTCATCTGCAAATAGTAAAAGTTTGACTTCTTCCTTGCTGATTTGGATGACTTTTCTTTGTGTTGTCTGATTGCTGAGGCTAAGACTTCCAGTACTGTGTTAAATAAAGAGTGGGCATCCCTGTGTTGTTCCTGACAATAGAGGAAGAGCTCTGTTTTTCCCCACTGAGGATGGGTTTTTCATATGTGACCTTTATTATGTTGAGGTATGTTCCCTTTTTCTCTACTTTTTTGAGGATTTCTGTCATGAATGGATGTTGCACTTTGCCAAATACTTCTGCAACCATTGAGAGGATCATATGGTTCTTTTCTTTTCTTAATGTGGTATATCACATTGATTGATTTGTGAATATTGAACCACCCTCGCAAACCAGGAATAAATCCCACTTGATCATGGTGAATGATTATTTTAATGTACTATTGGATTGATTTGCTAGTATTTTGTTTAGAATTTTTGCATCTGTGTTCATCAGGGATATTGGCCTGTAATTCTCTTTGTTTTAGTGGGGTCTCTGTCTGATTTTGGACTCAGTATAATGTTGGCCTCTAGAATGACTTTGGAAGTTTTTCTTCCATGTCTACTTTCTGGAATAGTTTGAAAGAATAGGTATTAACTCCTATCTATCTATTATCTATCTATCTACCTATCTATCTATCTATCTATCTATCTATCATCTAGCTAGCTAGCTATAATTAATTTTATTTTTTTTTAAAGATCTTATTTTTAAGTAATCTCTACACCCAACATGGGGCTCAAACTCATAACCTCAAATTCAAGAGTCACATGCTCCACTGACTGAGCCAGATACATGCCCCAGTATTGACTCTTCTTCAAATGTTTGGAAGAATTCCCCTGTGAAGCCATCTGGTCCTGGACTTTTGTTTGTTGGGAGATTTTTGATTACTGATTCAATTTCTTTGCTAGTTATTGATATGTTCATATTTTCTATCTCTTCCTGTTTCAGTTTTTGTAATTTATATGTTTCTAGGAATTTATCCATTTCTTCTACATTGCCCAATATGTTGACATATAATTTTTCATAATATTCTCTTATAATTGTTCAGATCTCTGTGGTGTTGGTTGTTGTTTCTCCTCTCTCATTTGTGATCTTTTCAACTTTTTTTTTTTTTTTGGGGGGGGGACAGAGAGAGACAGAGCATGAACGGGGGAGGGGCAGAGAGAGCGGGAGACACAGAATCGGAAACAGGCTCCAGGCCCTGAGCCATCAGCCCAGAGCCTGATGCGGGGCTCGAACTCACGGACTGCGAGATCGTGACCTGGCTGAAGTCGGACGCTTAACCGACTGCGCCACCCAGGCGCCCTTGTGATCTTTTCTTTTTGATAAGTCTGGCTAGGAGGTTATCAATTTTATTTTTTCAAAGAATCAGCTCCTGGTTTCATTGATCTGTTCTGTTGGTTTTTTTTTTTTTTTAAGTAGTTTCGTTATCATTTATTTCTGCTCTAATCTTTATTATTTCCCTTATTCTGCTGATTTTAGGCTTCATTTGGTGCTTTTTTTCTAGCTTCTTTAGTTGTAAGTTTAGGTTGTTTATTTGAGATTTTTCTTGCTTATTGATGTAGGACTGTATTGCTATATTCTTCCCTCTTATGACCCCCTTGCTGCAACCCTTAGGACCATCGTATTTTCATTTTCATTTGTGTCCATGTATTTTTTTTTATTTCTTCTTTAATTTCCTAGTTGACCCATTCATTCTTTAGTAGCATGTTGTTTAAGCTCCATGTATATGTGGTCTTTCCAATTTTTTTTGTGGTTGACTTCAATTTTCATAACATTGTGGTCAGAAAATACGCATGGTATCATCTCCATCTTTTTGTCCTTGTTGAAGTCTGATTTTTGACTTAGTATGTGATCTATTCTGGAGGACATCCCATGTGCACTTGAAAAGAATGTATATTATGCTGTTTTAGGATGAATTGTTCTGAATATATCTGTTAAGTCCATCTGGTTGAGTGTCTCATTCAAAGCCCTGTTTCCTTGTTGATTTTCTGTTTACATCATGTATCATTGTTGTAAGATGGCTATTGAAGTCTCCTATTATTGTATTATTATCTATGAGTTGCTTTATGTTTGTTACTAATTATTTAACATATTTGGATGCTCTCAAGTTGGTAGCATAAATATTTACAATTGTTAGAATCTTATTGGATAGTCCCCTTTATTATGATATAGTGCGCTTCTTCATCTCTTATTATATAGTCTTTGTTTTAAAATCTAGTTTGTCTGATATAAGTATTACTACTCTGGCTTTCTTTTGACATCCACTTGAATGGTAAGTGTTTCTCTATGCCCTCACTTCCAATCTGCAGGTGTCTTTAGGTCTAAAATGAGTCTCTTGTAGGCAGTATATAGATGGGTCTTGTTTTCTATCCAATATGATACCCTTGTCTTTTAATTTGAACATTTAGTCCATTTACATTGAGTAATTAATTGGTAGATGTGTATTTAGTGCCATTTTATTACTTGTTGTTTTGTTGTTTCTGGAGATTTTCTTTGTTCTTTTCTAGTCTTTGTCACTTTTGGTCTTTCCTTCCCATTCAATTAGTCCGCTTTAATATTTCTTGTAGGACTGGTTTAGTGGTCAAGAACTCCTTTAGTTTTTGTTTTTCTGGGAAACTATCTCTCCTTCTATTCTGAATAATAGACTTCCTGGATCGAGTATTCTTGGCTATAGATTTCCCCCATTCAGCATGTTGGATATATCATGTCACTCACTTCTGGCTTTCCTAGTTTCTATGAGGAGATCTGCACCTAGCCTTATGGGTCCTTCCTTGTAAGTTAGGGACTTCTTTTGTCTTGCTGCTTTAGGATCTTTTCTTTATCACTATATTTTGAAAATTTAAGTATGATATGTCTTGGTGTTGGCCTGCTTTTGTTGATCACGATGGGAGTTCTCTGTGCATCCTGGATTTGGATATCTGTTTCCTCCCCCAAATTAGGGAAGTTTTCTGCTATTATTTTTTCAAATAAACCTTCTGCCCCCCTTTTCTGTCTTGTTCTGGGACTCCTATGATACAAATGTTATTATGCTTGATGGAGTCAGAGTTCCCTTACTCTACTCTTGTGATCCATCATTCTTCTTCTCTCTTTTGTTCAGCTTTATTATTTTTCATAGTTCTATCTTCTATATTACTTACTCATTCCTCCACTTCTTCCATGCTTGTATTTATTATGTCCATCTGTTTTGAATCTCAGCTATTGCATTTTTCTTTTCTGTTTTAATTCTATCTCTGCAGTAAGGGTCTCTCTGATGTTTTCCATGCTTTTCTCAAGCCCAGCAAGTATTCTTATGATTGTTGCTTTAAATTCTCCATCAGGCATATTACTTATATCTGTTTCACTTAGATCCTTGGCCCTGACCTTTTCTTGTTCTTTCTTTTGGGATGAATTCCTCCATTGTGGCATTTTGTGTTTCTTGCTCCTGAGAGTGATGTCTTTATAAAGAAGGGGTCATATAGTGTCCAGGGCCTGGTGCTTCAGAGAATGTCTGATGTGTGCTGTGTGCACTCTGCTGATGTGTTTTGGCAGCCTGTTCCTCAGGTCAGTCATATGCAGAGGTTCTCCTTGCCGGGAGTGGGTATTTTTGGACCTTGGCCAGAGTATGATGAGTTTTAACTAGGGGTACTATGGTCTCCTTGTTAAATGAGACCTGATGATACTTCCACTAGAACTGAAGCCTTGTAGAACTCTATGGTGGTAGGCAAGGTGCATGCATGGTTTGTTCTATTCTTCTGGAGAAGGGGCCTGCTGCTCTAGTCCCTAGGCACACTTGCCTGAAAAAAAGCAGTATCAGCAGAGCACAGCAGGGCAGGACTTGCTGTAAGCCAGTTAGGCAACCAGTGTTGGTGTTGTGCTGTTTATTGAAGTTGGTTGATGCTGAGGGGTGGGGAAGGGAAATGGCACCAGCCAGCTGCTTTGTCCCCTAGAGGGGAGCCCATGCTTCTTGCTCTCAGGGAAGCACTCCCAGAAGAGTGAATAATTTCCCCTCCTGCATCCCAGGCATTTTTCAGATCATTGTTTTCATGCTGTCTGTCTCTGGGTTGCTTGCCCACCTGAAGCAGAACAGTGCACTTTGGGCTCTATCCCAGCCAAGCCTGGTGACTTTATAACCCCAAACTTTAGGGTCCTTGAAGGGCAGGGATACTTGCACTAGTCTTCTGGGGGTGGGTCTCACCATGCTGCAACTGATGCAGGTTTGACCAACAAGGGCAGTGGCACTCAAGTTCAGGGGTATGGGATTTGGAACAAAGCAGACTAAACAGCCAGTATCTGGGTTAGTGGTCCTCAGCAGGTCTCTGCACCTATTCTGAGGGGCAGGGGAGGGAAATGGTGCCCCCCTCATTCTTTGGTCCCAGGAGAGGCTTCTCTGTGAATGCTACCTCTCACAGATGCACTCCAAGCAGAGCAAACATTCTCTTCCCGCGCACCTTAGGAGATCTTCAGATCATGCCCTCTGCCCCGAGGTTGCTTGCATGCCTTCTTTCCTGGAGCAGGGCAACACCTTCAGTGATCTATCCCAGCCAAACCTGCTGATGTCTGTCTGAAACTCCAGTCTTTGACCCCAATGGTTGCAAAAACTCATGAAAATATCAGTGCCTCTCGTTTTCCCAGCCACTGGCTTTGGGGAGGTGTTCTCCTTATGCATATCCCTGTGCACTCCATTCTGTCTTGCCTTTCTCCTCGACCAGGGCTCCCTCCCCTCCGCAGCACTTACAATTTGTTTCTTCTCCCACTTCCTTCCTGTGGCTGACCTCTTCTCTCTGTCTAGTTGGTGCAGTTTGTTCTGTCAGTCCTCAGGTCAATCTTGGATATTCAGCATTATTTGATAGTTATCTAGCTGTGTTTGAGGATGAGCCAAGCCTAGGGTCCTCCTCCTATGCCGCCATCTAGCTCCCACCAGAAGTCAGCGGTTTTAGAAGAGGATAATTCATCTCAAAGGGGGTTTAGTCCAGAAATGTAGAGATAACTTAACATTTGAACATCAGTTAATGTAATTCATACTACATTGAGAAAAGGGATAAAAAGCACAATAATAATCTTGATTGATGTAGAAAAAGTACTCAATAAAACTTAACATGTAACTCAACAGTGGTAAAAATTATCCATAAATTAGCAATAGATGGTAATATAGTAATAAACAGACACCATACTTAATACTGAAAAGATGAAAGCATTCCCTCAGAA
Organism: Herpailurus yagouaroundi; assembly: GCF_014898765.1. NCBI lineage: Eukaryota > Metazoa > Chordata > Mammalia > Carnivora > Felidae > Herpailurus > Herpailurus yagouaroundi. The sequence continues at coordinate 326,932 of NW_024412404.1, read as the reverse complement.
ATCAAGAAAGGATGCTTGCTATCATCATTTTTATTCAGCATGATACTGGAGGTCATAGCTAATGCAACAAGGAAAGAAAAGGAAATAAGAGACATATATATATTAGAAATGAGGAAGTTATCACTATTGACAGGTTACATAAATATAATTGCAGAAAACCTTAAAATTCTACAAACCATTAAAAAGGAATTGAACAAGGTTGCCAGATACAAGGAAAATATTATAAATTGATCTCTATACAGTAAGAACATAGAAAATGAGAAACATTTTAATACATTTTAAAAATCAGATACTAGGAATAAATCCGGTGAAAAATATGCAATACCTCTACGCATAAAACTATAAAACATTCAACCATTAAACATGAATATATATTCATGGAATGGAGGAATTCATAAGATATGGTAGTGACCCCAGATTTTCTCATGGAAAGGTGGGAGTCTATGTCACCTTCCCTTTGAGAGGGCTTATAGCTGCTTCAACCAATGAAGTACAGCAGAAGTGACACTGTAACTTCAAAGGTTAGATCATAAAAGGTCATGCAGCTTTCTCCTGTTCTCTTGGAACACTGCTCCCCAGATGCTCCCTCTTAGAGCTGAGCTGCCATATTGTGAGAAGCTCAAGTCACATAGAAAGTCTTTTAATAAGTGCTCTAGTAGACAATACTTGTCCAGATGCCAACATCTGAGTGAAGAAACCTCCTGATGGTTTAAGCCTCCAGTCCCTAGTTGCCCCCAACTGAGGCCTAAGTATCATGGAATAGATAAGCCATCCCTACTGTGCTCCATCCCAAATCCTTACCAACAGAATCCATGAGCATAATAAAAAAGGTTTTTCCTTTACACTACTTAATTTGTGGTTGTCATTCAACAATAAATAACCAGAACAAAAGCTGTCTTTACTAAAACCTCTCTATAGATTCAATACAATCCCAATTAAAAATCTCAGCAGAAGTGGAAAAGCTGACCCTGAGATGCATTTGGAATCACAAGGGACATAAGAGTCAAACTATCACAAAAGAACAAATTTGGAAGACCCATAATTCCTGATTTCAGAAGTTACTACAAAGCTACAGTAATTAATATAGTATGGTACTAACATAAAGCATGTAGATCTGTAGAATATAGAGTCCAGAAATAAACCTGTGTCTAGTTGATTTTCAACAAGAGTACCATGACCATTCAAAGGGAAAGAAAAGTCTTTTCAACAAACGGTGCAGGCCTGATCTTTAGAAGGGCTTGCTTACAAGATTGACCCTCAGCAGCCATCTAGAACTTGGTTTTGAAATTTTCTTTATGTGCAAAGGTTGTATAGGCTGTGCTAGCCTAAAACTGTTTAAAAAACAATATGATTTATGGTGAATACTTGCTTTTCTTTTGGGAGATTAGGATTTTGGAGGGCAAAATGTGCCTATATGATTTAGTCTCCAATAAAAACCCTGGACTTTGAATTTTAAACAGGTTTCCCTGGGGAGAAACAGTGTGCCCAGATTAATGCATTGTTGGAGGGAGTGCACTCAATGTGGCCCCTTCAAGGACAGCATAGGAAGCCTGCACATGGATTCCTCTAGACTCTAGTCTTTTCCTCTTTCTGATCCAGCTGTGTATCTTCACTGTGTCACTATAATAAATTTTAGGTAGGAGTATGATCACATGCTTAGTCTTATGAATTACATTGACACGTTGAATGTGTGGGTGCTCACGGGACTGCTAAAATGAGTGGGTCAGAAGTGCTAACACAAGTGGTGTCACAACTGTTTCTCATAATATGTATATTAAGAATTTACAATACTGTATTTCATACACAGCTCATCGTGATCCTTTGCACTAAAGAGATCGTCACACAAATAAATTATATGGGGAAAGCATAACTCAGAATAATAAAGGAACTTCCTCCTGAGGTAAAAAAGGCACATCCCTTCCTCTACAAGGAGAGCCTAATAGAGTGCTAAAGTAAGTTTTTAAAGAAATATATCTTTTTGTATAAAAATGCCTCCAAATGCTAATAGTTTTAGGTGAATATTCCCTCCTCCTATTAGTTCATTTATAATTTAAAACTACATTCTTATATATAACAGGATAATGGCAGCAGAAATTTAAGTGTAATATAATACAACTAAGTGATTTAACACTTAGGTTGTCCTGAAGATACTTTTACACTAGATTATTTCTACAACCAAAAACATCAGCTGTCCACAAATTTTTAATTATCACTACTACTGAAAAAACTTCTGGTGAAAGCACATCAATTGTGTAGGAAGTTTGCCAACATCACTCAACGCACACACACACACACACGACTAGTTATCTATACATAGCAATTTTTACAAGTGAAATCAGATGAATCTTCTCTCATCTGTGCAACTATGAGAACTATTAGAGAAGCACTATTAAAAAAATGAGAACGGGGCACATGGGTGGCTCAGTCGGTTGAGCAACTGATTTCTGCTCAGGTTATGACCTCACAGTTCGTGGGTTCGAGCCCCGCGTCAGGCTGTGCTGACAGCTCAAAGCCTGGAGCCTGCTTTGGATTCTGTGTCTCCCTCTCCCTCTGTTCCTCCCCTGCTCGTTCTCTGTCTCTCAAAAATAGATAAACGTTAAAAAAAAAAAAAAGAGAACTTTAGGGGTGTTTGGTGGCTCAGTCGGTTAAGTGTCAGACTTCAGCTCAGGTCATGATCTCCCGGCTTCTGAGTTTCAGCCCGTGTAGGGTCTATTCTGAGGGCTCAGAGCCTGGAGCCTGCTTGGATTCTGTCTCCCTCTCTCTGCCCCTCCTCCACTCACACTCTGTCTCTCTCAAATTAAATAAACACAATAAAAAAAATTTTTTTAAATGAGAACTTTCACAAATGACCTGCATTATCCTTTAGGGCTAATGAATTGCATTTAAGCCTCTGTTTCAAGCAAACCTTTTTTGAAAATCCTACTTTGATAGAGTAGGATACTCTATCAAACCAACAATCTCTTTCATGACCAACAATCTCTTTTAATCTAAGAGGAAAATTAATATCCCCAATCTTTCCATCTTAAAAATACAGAACTGTGAGAGCAGGATCCTGCATAACATCAATGACTGAATGATATACAAAGATAAACAGATCACTGTGATAAAGTAATAAAAGAAATGAAAAACTACATTACATTTTTTTCAAGTTTTTTTAAAAGTTACTCTTTTGAATATTAACTTTCAGGGTTCCTCTTGTTTCTGTGTTTCTTTCTCACCTGATGCCTTATGATCCTTTGCAATTTATAAGTAGTTGATCTACAAAGTAAATTTTTCACTTTCCTTAAATAGTTTAAGGATGGGGGCAAGGGGATAAATTAAAGCAAAAATGAATAATCATATATGGTTTACATAGGTAGGTGTAAAGCCTGTACCGCAGGAACCACATGCTTTTTAGTTGGGGGATGCAAGTCAGGTTACCCTTACAACTTGTATTACTGATTTACTATATGTGGCAGTTACAAGTGTCCAGAATCCAATTTGAATATGGTTTCCAACTGTCTTGGACCACCCAAGACTTCAAAAGGTTAAAATCCTAAATCTCCAAAGACTATTCATTTTCCTCACTCCAAAGCAGTCCCTAAATTAATGGTTAATCCATGGAGGAAGTTCCCTGCTTTGAACTTGCAGTTGTACAAGGTAATTGATGCACTCTTTGTCAGAATTAAGCAAAAACAACATAACCAAAATGGTGACCTGGCTAATCATTATGCCACTGTTGAACTCTTAAGGTTTTTATTTAATTATGGTAACTTGTGTTCACTCTTCCAGAATCTGGTCGTATAATTCAGATGTAAGCAAAGGCAAACAAGAGTTAGACGACTTTCAAAAACTTTAATAAAGAAAAAAAAAGCCACTTCCAAAAATAAATGCCACACAAATCAAAGTTTTAAAAAAGTGGAAGATATTCAAGAAACAAAATCCTTTACTATCAAAATACACTAAATACTGAAATCTAATGATGTTGAGAGTTCAAATTCTGGGTGAATGTAGCTTATAATCATATAGGTAGTAAAGCAGTGTTTTTCATGATATGTCTGTTTCAAGACATTACTTAATAGTACTTTTTAAGCCTCTATTTTCTTAAACATCCACTTCACAATTCATTTAATTATTTTTACATTCATTTATAAAAACACATTTTCTAACAACAGGTTATTTTGTGCTTTAATAATAATGATCCATGATAAAATACTTAAGTGATTTAAATGCTTCGCTAATGACTACATCAATCACAGATTCTTGTACATTTACACAGCTACTGCAATAATCCAAAGAGCTACAACTCTTCTTAAAAATGACACCCACTCAAGTTTGGTAAGCATGCTAAATAATTAGAAATGTATTTTTTTTCAAGTTAAAACATTAAACTTTCTAGCTTTCTTTAAAATCTGCAAAGATAACCTGTTTATTTAAATCACTTTTTAACTGGAAATTTATAAAAACAGAGGAAAGCATCATTTTAGAATTTTCTTTATAACATCTTTAGTAAAAAATGGATGTCCTCTTTCAAACTGTGATGACACCAAATGATAAAAATTCTAGCTTTTAAAATGTTAAGAAATACAATGTCCATTTCATCTAGAGGGGCATTTTAATGAATTAAACTAATGTATTTTTCAGGTCTATACTTTCGTCAATGTGGGTGACACTGCCTTATACTCATCACAGTACTTTAGTAAATAATCCATTTAAAATGTGATCCAAGACAAACCTCAGCGTATTCTAAATTCTCTTCTATAACAAGGGACCAATGTATATCATCCTCTAGACTTTTAATACAGTAAACAGATACAAACCTAAAGAAATAGAATTTTTAAAATCAATGGCAATTAATGCTAAACACAACAGACCTCATTCCCACAATTTGGAATTAATTTTCATGCAAAATTTTATAGTTTTTATCCTTACTTATAGATAATTTATTTCTTTAAGTAATCAAGACAAATAGTAGAAAAAGCATTTTATTTATATGGAAAAAGCTACATTAATATCTGTAAAAGATGTCAATATAATATTGCCTATACAGAAAAAAAAATTCAAATGTGAATAGCAACAAATAAAAGTTACACATCTTCCTACTTAGCAGTGCAATTAATTCACATTGCAATAAAGTCAAGTATAACAAAATCAAAACAAGTGTTTCTCCATAATCAGGATACTGAGAATTACAGTGTAAAGATCATTTCAGGTTTAAGAAATCTGCACTCAATCTACAGAATACCCTAAAACAAGGGAGACAGACAGTTAATTCATTTAATTACCAGTTGTTGGGTTTTTTCAATACTGTTCACAGGAAAAAGGTAACGAGTTTAGGTACATGTACATAGAATATATTTAGTCTATACAGTAAAAAAATACAAATTATAAAGTGAGCTAACAAAGAATGAAATCTGAATACAGATTTATAAAACCGATAACATCTTAGACAACACATACAGTATTTCTCATGTAAAAACATCTAGTTTCAGCAAAAAATAATTTGGTTGCTTTTCAGATGCACTGCAGATCTTGTAAGCTGAAGATGCAGATGTCCAAGTATCTTAAAAACCATAATAAATGTCTTTCTCAATGCATACAAAATGACAAATGCTCTCATCACAGTCTTAAGGGTATTTCTGGAAGTCTGTCTTGCTTCAGAAATACATGTAAAATGGATAAAAATCAAAGATTTCATGGTACAATGAAACAGTAAACAGTGCTCAATTTACTGCTAATGTTGAAAAAAACCTAGATTTTACAGTACTCTGGTATATATGAAAATTTTTTTTGTTTTTACATTGCATATTTCTGAGTCCATTCTCTTGCATGTCTGTTGTATCTGTGGGCATACAAAAGGGATATAGTAAAAACATACAAATTGAACCTTTTAGAAGACCTATTTTATATAAAACTGTATATTCTACCATCTTATACTTAATTGCAATAATCGTTCATATGCCAATTATTGGGTCAATGTTAAACCATACATTAAATAAAACAGAAAACAAGTGATTTTTTAACTGATGGATTTCTCTACAACCAATATAAAAAAATACCTAAGTTATAAACAAAAAAATGAAGAAACCAATTTCTAACAAATCTATAAAAGCCAACCCTGAATGGGCATTAATCTGTAAACTGTAAATGAATCAATGGTACCAGCAAAATGAGGCAGCTTGAAAATTAGGTCAGGGTGGAGGCAGTTAGGGATATCTTCTCTTCTGGGGAGAAGATAAGGAATATAGTATTCAATGCTTTCCAATTATCAAATACTTTTATTTTAAATTTATTACCTAGAACTATGTATAGTTCTTTCTATCAAAAAACATGACATATCATGCAAATATAAACATGTACTATTAAATAGTAAAGGATTAAACACTATGTAGGAAGGAACAATATTTTTTTTTTTAATTTTTTTTTTTTCCAACGTTTATTTATTTTTGGGACAGAGAGAGACAGAGCATGAACGGGCGAGGGGCAGAGAGAGAGGGGGACACAGAATCGGAAACAGGCTCCAGGCTCTGAGCCATCAGCCCAGAGCCCGACGCGGGGCTCAAACTCACGGACCGCGAGATCGTGACCTGGCTGAAGTCGGACGCTTAACCGACTGCGCCACCCAGGCGCCCCAGGAACAATATTTTTTATAAAAATATTTTTAAAAGATTTAAAAAAGATTTTTAAAAAATTTTAAAAGGAACAATATCTTCCATTGGAAAGATAATAAGCACAATTAAATGGACTTAAATATATTAATAATACTTATGTTTTGGCAGACTACCTAGAAATACTTCTAAGCAGAAACTAATATAAGTAAACACTTACTTTTCTTTGTCTGATTTATAGATTTGTGCAATATCTGGTACTAAGGGGTCATCGGGATTAGGATCACAAAGTAGAGAACATATGGACAATAAAACTAGATTGAAAAGAGAACATCACATTAGATAATGATCTATTTTATACAGTCACATGTATGAAAATGACTTTACTGAATACAGACAATGAACTTACAAAGAAAACAAAATAAAATAAACATATTAAATTACATTTCAGATTATCTTTGGTTAGGAGCAAGTATTTTTAATATTTAAAATTATAAAATTACCATACAATGTATATAATAAAAAATTACTAAAACTTTTGAAGTTTTAAATTCTATTTGAATTTCTACTTATTTAAAAAATGCGCATCTCTAAAGTAACTATTAACAACATGTAAACTCAAGAGTTCTCTACAAAAATATTTTTAGGTAATACGTATACACCCCAAATATGGTACCTAATCAAAACATTGTTAGAACGTATCCTAACTTTAGATATTTCTTAGAGATATTTTTGTATTTTAATGAGAAAATTATCTAATGCAGAAGATCTATGTTCTAATCAATTCAAATTAAAGCAATCAAATTACAGTTAACAGTCCAAAAACCATTTCGGACTCATGTTTATGCACTTTTTTACTTTGACTTGGTGCTATAGTTTGCCTACCAAGAAGAAACATTTGTCAGATTTTTTAATGAATCTTTTATTCCATACACATTTGTATCACTCATTTAAACATAATGTGAACAGTTATCAACACATAGCTTGTATAGTATATTAAAATGTAAGTGAAAATTGAAAAAGTAGTTGTTTACTGCCATGTCAAAATACAAATTCAAACAGCTACATTTAAAAAAAAATCTAAGTACCTGAAAAAGTAAGGAACAAGGACTCTGGTTCCTCATTTGTCTGCTTCAATTGCATGCTACCACTTCTGAGGGGGTACAAGGAGTCTTTGGAACAATATTTCATCTTCACCCACCTCTATGTGCCTTTACCTTTTCCTACTCTTACAAATCCACAAGTGAATGTATAAAGCAGAGTTAATTCTTAAATGATACAGACAAGGGGTTGCTCAGGGCTAATGAGAAAACTAACATTTTATTCATCTTCCTTATCTGCCCAGTGAAATTTTATGCCTTGTATATTAAACCAATAGGGTAGATTATCTGGGCCCACATCCCTAGAAAGTTTCCATACTAAACTCATGATAAAAAGCAAAATAAACCATTTAAAATATTAAAAAGTGAAAAATGCACAAATGAGCAAAAGTATAAGCTACCCTATAAAATAACCAAGAGGGAAGTTCTTCATTCCCCACTCTTGCTGTCAAGAGCCAGGTGCCCTGATTTCACGATCATGCACACAAATCAAATGTTTTAAGATAAGGAAAAAGGTAGTAATAGTTAACATTCATTTGAGTGCTTACTATGTGCCAGATGCATAGTGACCTTATATGGTAATACTATTATAATCCCCATTTTACAGATGAGGAAACTGAGGCTATTAGAAATTCTTCTTAAAGGATAGTTTCCAGAAGCCAACCATACTAATAAATATTTATAAAAAGCTGCAAGAGTTAGGAGATAAATGCTTAACATCTGGCAGTCTGCCATTTCTTTTATATGTGTAAGTACTTAAGCACTTATGCCAAATGAATTTCATTTTGTGATACCATTCCAGGAAAAGAGTATATTAATTTGAATAACCCTTCAACAGAAAATTTTTCCTACATCTACTGCATAACAGTTACACTATGTGAGATTTTTTAAAAAGACACTAGAATCGACATGAACATTTTAAACAAATATTTTAGGTCAGAAAAGCTGCCAGTCATAATAACTAGCTGACCTGAAGGGCTACTACTTACCTAATATTTGAAATAATTATGGCTGTGGATGCTGCTTCCTATAATCCTTATCACTTTTATAAAAAATAAGTTAAACATTCAGGTAGCATTTATTTAAAAGACATTTTAAATGACCATAGATTCCTCCCCTGAATCCTTCAAGAGAAGTAAGTTTTCCTAAATTTTAAAAAAATTTTACAAAAAGGGAAAACTACCAAATTACTTCAGGGGCAGATGCTTCTAACTCAAAACAATATTTTGAACAGTCAGGTTCTCTTCTGCTAGAGAAACAAGACATGAATTAAGAGGGCTGGCACAGCAAATAGTATTGGCTAATAACAAAAAGGCTTCAGATAGTCTAGGGTACATATCTGATAATTTAGCAAAGAACAAAACTATATATCTGTGAAAGATGAGAATCCGCAGGGATTATGTTATCAGTCATTACAATAATGTTACTGATTATTCAAAGTTTAGACTAACATGCTAAATGTAGTGCATTATTCTAAAGAGTGAAATGTGTCATTCACTTTAAATCAGTTATCAGCCTAATCAGGTATTTCCTAGATGAAGTAAAAGATACAAAGCTTTACTCATTACATCAACAATCCCACATAATAAATGAGGCAGCTGGTCCCAAAATCTTATTTTTACTCTATCTCTGTCTCTCTCTTTAAAGCCCAAACTAAAGGGGCAAAATGTCAACAGGCTTATCCAAATTTCTAGCTCTAACATTTAAGATTTCTCTCATTTTATCATTTATATTTGCCCATCAACCCCTCCCCATAAGTTAACTGCTAAAAGCAAAAGAGTAATAGAAGAACTAGGTAAGAAAAGCAAAATCAAAGCAGGAGAAAACACAGATTTTTTTTTTTTTAACTTTAGTCCCTGAATACTTCTGCTAATACTTCCTTAAATATTTAGTCCCTAAATATTTTTTCTGTCTCACTGTTATCAGCTGTTATAAATCTGATAAATGAAATTACCTTTTGATACAGTCAGAGCTGGTGACCATTGTGACCTCAGGATATCAAGACAAATACTTCCATTACTGTTTATGTTTGGATGGTAAATTTTTGTTGTGAAAGCAATCTAAAAACAAAACAAAAATGTGACAATCCATGATCTATGAACAAAGAGAACCAATTTGCTCTAGAATTTTATATGACCTTAGAGGAGAAATGTATTCAACACAAATTGAGCATCTACTTTGTGCATACATAGCTACTGGGAGTATGAAAGCAAAAAGAGTCAGTATCCCCTTTCCCCCCCCCCCCCCCCCCCCGGGAATTGAGAACTATTTTTGGAATATAATAAATAAGCCTATAATAGCTGGTATGACTGGCTGAGTAGTACCTGAATAATTAACCATGGCTTCCATCATCCCTCAAAGTAATCCTTTTCTTAATTTGAAAATCACTGATACTTACAAGTGATGCCTGGATCTACAAATAGAGTGCTGACATTGTTCCAGAGGGAAGTTGCGGGGCCTCAGCCTGTTACTTATCCTAAGGAATCTGCTAACAACTCTAATCTTCCACAAGAGTTATTGTTATATTGTTTCATAAATATAATGTTAATCAGGTGTTCTTAAAAATATAAAATAGGGGCGCCTGGGTGGCGCAGTCGGTTAAGCGTCCGACTTCAGCCAGGTCACGATCTCGCGGTCCGTGAGTTCGAGCCCCGCGTCAGGCTCTGGGCTGATGGCTCAGAGCCTGGAGCCTGTTTCCGATTCTGTGTCTCCCTCTCTCTCTGCCCCTCCCCCGTTCATGCTCTGTCTCTCTCTATCCCAAAATAAATAAATAAATAAATAAAAATAAAATAAAATAAAATAAAATAATTATTTCAAGTGACAGAATTTGTTAACAAATCTGTCCCTCCTTGATGTCACCATCATTTATTTTCTCTTCAGGTCTAGTCTAAATTTAATTTAATAAGAACATGTTTTTATTTTCCCTACCATACTTAATAAAGGGGCTGTGTCATATTTACTTTTGTAGTCCCCAATGTAACAGAATATTGGAGGTGCTCAATAAATTTTTGTTGAATACTTAAGAACTGAGAAATAAGGTCAACTTTGGAAAGATAATCCTCTGAACAGAAAAGTCTGATTTTTGGGGGCACCTGGGTGGCTCAGTCGGTTGAGTGTCCGACTTCGGCTCAGGTCATGATCTCACGGTCTGTGAGTTCGAGCCCCACGTCGGGCTCTATGCTGACAGCTCAGAGCCTGGAGCCTGCTTCGGATTCTGTGTCTCCCTCTCTCTCTGCCCCTCCCCCGCTCATGCTCTGTCTCTCTCTCTCTGTCAAAAATAAACTTAAAAATAAAAATTAAAAAAAAAAAAGTCTGATTTTAGACCATTAAAAAATTTCCCAAACTACATATATATCTAATGAGGAGGGGGGAAAAAAAGGTAAAGAAGCTAATTTATAGTATATCAGATACCACCTTTTGTTTTACAGATATAGTCCAATATTTGAGTAAGAAAGCATATTTTAGATTCAGTGATTTTACAGAATAGTTTGAACATGCTAATCTACCCAAAGTCTCTGACATCATGAACATATCTTGGGGTAGAAAGTAAAATCCTTGATAAAGGAGTCACACCAATCATAAAACTAAAAATACCTTTGGTGGCTTAAAAGGATAGTCTGTCGGAAAATGTACAGTGAGAAAGAAGACTCCACCTTGATAGGCGCTATCAGGCTGAAATTACAAATATTTGCATCAGTGTTTGGTTATTATATTTATTTAATAACCTAAGATGATTTCCCCCCAAATATATTTGAAAAAAAAATGCCATCATTTTGTCATAAGTTCAAATCATTTACCTTAAAAACAGGTTTCCCTTTGCAGGTATGAAGGAAGACAACAATCATGATGGTTAAACATAAAAATCGCACACACACAGTAGTGTGACTTACTCAAACAGGTCTGTTTATGAGTAAAGATTTTTAAAGATCAGTATACATGCAAGATTGCTTTGAGAAAAGAAGAATTTTCTGCAACAGTAATCAGTATGGGAAAAAAGGTTAGGGCTATGTTTACCTTTTTATTTCTGATAGTCCTATAAGAAAGGGGCAAGAATAGAGATAAACTAAAAAGACCAAGTTATAAAAAGGAAAGGCTAAGTAACACACAATGCAGACCTCCAATCTTCACTTAGTAACAGTTAAACCCTAAAATTCTATTTTGACTCCTTTATATTTAATTAAATTTATCATGTTAAACTACCACTTTGGTAATAACAGCAAGACTATCATTACTTCCTTAAGTTTCTGCATATACATTAGAGAACTGTACAGTGTAATTATTCTTACTAGTTTAATTCTAGTTCATCAAAAATTATAAGGAATGTGGAAAATTTAAGTAATTACAATCAACAGATATGGTCTGCTCAGATATTCAAATCATATTATAGAGTGGCATGTATGCATTACTAAAATACATGTAATGTGATCACTACATGTGATTCACCTAAGAAATATCTGTGAAGGGCTATATTTCAAGTGGTTAGGGTGGGCCTTTTAATAATAGTATTTTGAAGGTTCTTAGTAAGCAATGAAAAACAAATACCTAGATTCTTACTGTTGTTATTTAAATAAGTATGTTGCATTTTACCCTTTGGTAAGCTAACTTAATATAACAATTTAGTAATTTGAGACATTTTCCTAGGACTCCAGCTCTGAAAATTCAGTAATTGCTATTGTTTTTAAAAGTGAAACACAAGGCAATATGATTAAAACCTCTATGGCTTACGAGATACAGCTCTTTCAGGGGAGGGAAGAGAGAAAGATGTTCATGGAAACATGCTACTAGTATACTCTCACCCAGAAGGTTGTCAATGCCCATTCTTATGCAATCAGTTTTTTGTGCACAAAAGAAAAGCCTGTTTCAAGTCATAACTGCCTCTTCGGTATAGAAAGAAATAATCTTAACAAAGGTGGTTAAGTGTTAAGAAAAGCCAATCATAAAATCACAGGTAATTCTGAGTTCAGTACAATACACCAAAAACTAAAAACAACCAATCGTGAGGTGGCAAAGACAGATCCATTGCAATATCTCATCCATTCTCTCACACATGCGAACAGTGAAGAAAGTTATTGTAAACTGGTGCTTGTTACTTGCAGGTATTCCATTACTGAGTTAATGAGACTCATTTCTAACCTACAAAACTTGGTGATGTGACAATAATGCTTAGTTCTGAACAACTGACTTTTGTGTTTAAAAACAGATGGGGTGCCTGTGTGGCTCAGTTGGTTAAGCGGCCGACTTTGGCTCAGGTCATGATCTCACGGTCCGTGAGTTAGAGCCCCGCGTCGGGCTCTGTGCTGACAGCTCAGAGCCTGGAGCCTGTTTCAGATTCTGTGTCTCCCTCTCTCTGACCCTCCCCTGTTCATGCTTTGTCTCTCTTTGTCTCAAAAATAAACAAACGTTAAAAAAAAATTTTTTTTTTTAAACAGATAAAGCAAACACACAGCCTGGTTGCACTATGCATGATCGATGACTGTGTAATGATCAAGGATGTGGCAAAGGAAAAATCACAGTGATCCTAGCAAGTATTTGCCACCATTGCTTTAGAAAATTATCATAAATCCTTTAACCGTATTTTTCTTCCTGAGTGATTCAGAGTACAAAAAAACTCCACCTTAGCTACAAACATCTGATCACAGGTGAAATGGCAAGAATGAAGTATGGCTGAGAGAATTAATTTCATATTTGTGAATCATACTTACAGGTCCCATAATAGTTGCTTGCCAGTGGAACACTGAAACAAACAAAGGAGTTTTGGAGTCATTAACAAGTGTTCAAACCTATATGATTAATGGTAGCAAAATCCTAGCAAGAAAGCAATGCTTACAGTCATCTCCCACAGGTCCAGCTGAACAATGAGCAGGTGGGTCACGTTGTAGATCACTTAATTCCTGTAGCAAAGCAAAAATACTTAAGGTTAATTGTTTTTCCAGTGACACAATCATAATAATTCATGAAGACACAAACTATTGTCTTTGTATAGAATAGACACAAACTATTTACTTCAAAATAATTTTAGGCAGTTCTATTCAAAATATGAAACAGTCAATGTACTGTTACTGACTGGTAGAAGAGGATGGGAGGTATGAAATTCCTTTGTGAGATAGCTCCAAACCTTGAAAAAATTAAATTGATTACAACAGTTTTTCTCAAATATTCCTAAGACAAAAATATTTATGAGTATCTACCGTATGCAAAGTAATTTATGTAAGTGCTAGATATATAAGAATGCTATAGAGGTGTCTTGGTAGCTCAGTCTGTTAAGCATTCAACTCTTGATACCAGCTCAGGTCATGATCTCATGGTCATGAAATTGAGCCCCATCCCTGCTTGGGATTCCCTCTCTGCCCCTCCCTTGCTCATGCAAATGCTCTCTCATGTAAAAAAAAAAAAAAAAAAGCGCCTATACTATAAGAATATATGAAGAACAACTTCAGTAGGTTTACAATCTACTTTGGGAGTGATGGCTGACAGCCAAATGGATATTGAAAGAACAACCTGAAGATTAAATGGGAAGAAAGGAGAGAAGTCAGGCCATATTTGAAAGCCTGGCACATTGATTCATATGCTCTTTTCTGCTCTCAAGGAAGCAAATGAAGGATCATGGAAATGACAGTTGGCCAGTCCTGGGTTGACATTCTAGTTCTGCCATAACTAGCATCACAAGCCTTGGAGAAATCATTTAACTTCCTTACCTTCACCCCAAATTTGAAAGGTATAAATTCAATATAAAAGATTATACATTAGGACTGAAGTACCCACTTCAAGTTTGGAAGATCAGAATGTCTTTGAGGAAGTGGCATCTAAGTTGAAAAATAAGGATGAATGGGAATTTGTTTTGGGAGAAATGAGTGACACTGTGAGGTAGAGTGGCAAAAGATGAGGCTGAAAATGTAGGCCAGGCCGACAACAACTGAGAACAATACACATCATACCAAGGATTGGGGGTTTTAAAAAGCTGCATGATCTGATTTGAAAGATGGCTGACTGGTCTTTGTATAGAACAGATTAGAGATGCAAAAGAGGAGAAGCTATTAGTATAGGTCAGAAAAATGAGGGCTTGGGGTGGAGAAGTAGCAATGAGATAAAAGTGGATAGAAATGAGATGTTCTGAAGAGCTTACCTCTCACAGAGTTTCATGATGAAATTACATGTATAGAGTTAAGGAGAGAGGTCACAGATATTTAGCATGAAGATTAGTGGCAGCTAACATGTACTCCATGTTTTATTGTCCTAACCACTTCAGGGGGTAGGTGTTATTATGGTACCCATTTTACAGGTGAAGAATAAAGGCAAATGTTTCACTGTGTCTCTTTATAACTAGTATAGGGTAGAAGTAGGATTCAAAACCTGGCAAACTTCTAGCTTTTTAGCTTCACAAATGTAGATTCCATTACTGAGATGGAATACTAAAAGACAAGTTTGTTTGGAAAGTACACATATTGAAACAGGGATCCCTGTGGTATCAAAGGGAGATTCAGTTAATCATGCATGCAGATCTGGACTTTAAAAGAGAACTAGGTTAGAAACTGGAAAATCGTTGTCTCTACCTGGTACTTAAAACTGTTGGATTGATATAAACCTTTCCATGGGAACACATTTAAATACTGTGTTTCATCAAATCTAAGATGCCATCGAACATAAATTACATCCTTATTTTCTGTACCAACAATTAAGGAGAAATGCTACCAATTAAGATACCATCAATTATAAGATGAATCCAGATTTTAGACATGCTACAATGAAAAATATGTGCACCTTAGAATCATTGTATAATTACAGCAATGAGTTCAGTGTTCTAACAGAGACAAATATGGAAGAGGATGTGGTAGGAAAGGCCTTCCTAAGAAAGTGACATATGAGCTTAAAACTGAGCCAAATGCAAACTCTGGTCTCCTTCTTCCAAATCTTCTCCAGTATATCTTGGTACTTTCATTTTGTTTTTGTTGCTGTTATCTTCACAGCCGGTGCTATATTCTTCTTCCTGATAAGAATTTAACACAGTTAGCAGCTTCTTTGCTCCAGGTATAGTTGAACAATAAAGAGGAAGATTTCAGTCTTTGACTTAGCAAAAATGGTCAAAAAGCAAGGCTTGGAACTTCAAGTCCAGGTGCCATTACTCACTTGCCATATGATCTTGGGCAAAACATTTTTTTTTTCCTCTCTAAACCTTAGTTTTCTTCAATGTAAAGTGGCATTTGTACCTTTATCCATAGTTTCTATAACAAACAAGAGAAATGATACATGTGAAATGTACAGCAATCCCTAACATGTAGTAAGCCTTCAAGTAAATGTTACGTTAATATGGAATGGATAACTGTACAATTCTCTAGTAGCAGAATGCAATTATTGAACAGTTTAAATGACTGGGGGAGGGGTGTTCCCAAGTCACAGATCCATTTTAGATGACTGTGCTTTATTTAATAGTTTTCTAATCTGGGCTTTTAGGAGATTACTTCTGAAAATATTAATCACGTTGAGTTTTCTAAACATTAGTGTAAATGGATAAATAGGACTAGTTTGCCCTTATCTTAACTACAAAACCAGTTGTTTAGAAAATGAGTTTCCATAGTTAAAAAACTGGAAGTTATAAATAACTTCCATACAGCTTTTACAGAACTATTGTATGTGTGAATATATCAAATATACATAAATACATAAATTTATTTTGTATACTAACAACTCCATACTAATTTTATTTGTAATAGCCTTGAATCATGTTCAAATTTTAAATGTTAAACTGTTCTTCAAATCTCCTTAACATATTATAGGAAAATAAAGGTTATCTTGTTTTTATATTTTTGTGCCCTGATTCTACCTCCTGTTAGGAGCGGTTAGAGCTCAGGACAAGAGAGAAAATCTCACAACTGAACTGTAAAGGTTATGTTCTTAAGTTGTCTATTTAAAGCTCACTTATTATAGGAAAGAAGCAGCTGACAGTACATCAAACATTCTTTTTTTTTTTTTAATAAGGAAATTTTGAAATTTTTTTTTCAACATTTATTTATTTTTGGGACAGAGAGAGACAGAGCATGAATGGGGGAGGGGCAGAGAGAGAGGGAGACACAGAATCGGAAACAGGCTCCAGGCTCTGAGCCATCAGCCCAGAGCCTGACGCGGGGCTCGAACTCACGGACCGCAAGATCATGACCTGGCTGAAGTCGGACGCTTAAACGACTGCGCCACCCAGGTGCCCCTACATCAAACATTCTTAACAGTGAGATTGATCATTACTTACTAATAATGACACTAATGCTTAGGTGAGGAGACTAACACATCCTAGACTTTTTAGGCGTCTAAATATCTAAGGTTCTATACCTTTCTTAAACCACATCTCTAGAAATATGCCCTGATATATTTGGAAATATATAAATGAAACTATTTTGTCTAGGTACAGAGAGAACCAACAGAAAACAAAAGGCTCAAAATATACTCTCCCTCACCCAGAAAACTACAGATTCCTAAAACTGAATAAAGAAAAATGAGGAATTCTGAGACTTGCTAAGGGGGTGAAATATATAACAAACAAAAACTAAAACCAAAGAAACCAAAACCCCACCCTTTTGTTCTTAGTCTATTCAGCAGCCAGTGTACTTTTAAGATAGGACACACACACACACACACACACACACACACACACACAAAGCAAGAACCATTTATCCTTGTTAAATTGTCTCTTCTGATTTAGTTTACTCCAAGTTTTTCAAAAACTGTCTTATTATTGATTTATAGTTTTTCTGATTTAATTGGCATTCTTACTTATCTACTTCTATTATCACAGCCACATAAATTTTCTATTAACAATAATTTAGTGACTTATGTTATTTCAAAAGGAAATTCTAGGATTAGTAATCTCTTCCTTTGCTCCTCTCTCCACTGTCTCTGTAAGAATCATCACTGAATTATACAAATTGCTCAAGTCCATAAGATCCTCATGTAAGAGCCAAAACCTAACTTCACATTTCTTACTGCTCATGGAAGCCGCTCTAAAATACAGTTCACAACCCGACCCTGGCTCTGACTTCCTGAACACTTCTTCCTATTCCACCAAGTACCTCGAAATCTAGGATGTACACTATAGGTAGTCTCCAAATAACTGTTTCATTTTAATCCCTTGCCTAGGCCTCCTCATGGCCATGCTTTTACCTCACACTGACTAAAGGCAAAAGGTCTCAAAGACAAAGCATTTAAAACCATTTATTTTTTAAAATTTTTTTATTATTTATTTTTGAGAGACAGAGAGACAGACTGAGAGCAGGGGAGGGGCAGAGAGAGAGGGAGGGGCACAGAATCCAAAGCAGGCTCCAGGCTCTGAGCTGTCAGCACAGAGCCCAACCCGGGGCTCGAACTCACAAACTGCAAGATCATGACCTGAGCCGAAGTCGGACGCTTAACTGGCTGAGCCACCCAGGCGCCCACTTTTGTAACTTTTTAAAGAAAAAATAGTGAAATTTTACTCAGGTTCTTAGGTATTTTTAAAAAGATGAAAAGACACTTTTTTTCCACTACACTTAAAATAAACATCTTCTCTTTTCACTAAATAATTTTTGTAAGAGGAAAACCGAGGAACTATCTTAGTACATATCTTAATACATATACAATATATGTACTAAGGAGACATAACAAATAAATTCAGTGTGGGGTCCCAGAATGGATCCTCAAATAGGAAAAGAACAGTAGAAAAACTGGTGAAATCTGAGTTAGGTCAGGAGTTTAGTTTATAGTATTGTACTTAATGTTACTTTTTTCATTTTGATAGATGTACTATGGTTATGTAAGTTGTAGATATTAGGGAAAAATAGGTGAAGGATACATATGAATTTTTTGTATCATTTTTTGTAACTTTTCTCTAAGACTAAATTTATTTCAACGTAATAATAACGTAAAACATTTTTTTGTAGATTTTGTACATTTTTCTAAAACTTAATCCACTACTTTCCTTCTCAAGCTTACTTCTTCTCCTGTGTTTCCTAGATCTACTAATAGAGTATTAGTCTCCCAGTCACAAGGCTCAAAAATCTCAGCATCGTTTTGACTCTTTCTCTTGCCCTTCATATATAGTCAGATGAAGAGTACAATATATTCTCAATATCTGTTACACTGCTTATCACAGTTACCTCAACAACCAATTATAGTACAACTATAATTGCTTCCCAAATCTATGCATTATGTGTAGAATAATCTTCTAAAAGCACAGCTCTATTTCATCTTCCTTTAGAAAATTTCAGTGGCTCCCGCATTGTTTATTAAAACCAAACCTAACCAAGGAACTCAACCCTACATACTCAATTGGGTTCTCTTTCACAAGCTTGCCCAATAATACTCCAAAGAAGTCCCATGGGTTTTCTAAAACACCTTCAGGAGGTCTATGCAGACAGCATTAATTTCATGATAAAACTTACATGTTATTTACCTTTTTTCACTCTCAATATCTCATGAGTATACAGTGGAGTTTTCCAGTTATATGGCATGTGATATTGTAACAGACTGAATTCCTAAGCAGATATGAGGATTCAACTATCATGTAATTCTTAGATTTTGATTTTTTTAATTCTTATTTATTTTGAGAGAGAGAGAGCACAAGCGGGGGTGGGGCAGAGAGAAAGACAGAGACCGAATCCTAAGCAGGCTCTGCACTGACAGTGCAGCTCCAATGTGGGGCTCAAACTCATGAACCGTTAGATCATGACCTGAGCCGAAGTCAAGAGTTGGATGCTTAACCAACTGAGCCACCCAGGTGCCCCTGGAAAAGTTATTTTTAATAAAAATGTTACTTGATGTTAATATGTAATGGTTCTGTTATTTCTAAATTACTATTTTTAAATTTGTTTTTGTTTCTCATATGGTAAATATTAATAGATATAACCCATACAAACAAAAAAGCTCTTTGAAGCCCTCAATGCTTTTAATACAAGGAGGTCCTAAGAACCAAAAGTTTGAGAGCATCTAGTCAGGTTCCACCTGATTACTTGGTTGTAACAAGGCTAAATTTTCTGGCCTTCACAATTTTCTTTCTCCTAAAATAATCTTTCTGTTTCCCTATGCCCAAAATTTACCCATTCTCCTTAATAGTGGCCATCTTCTCAACAGTCACTGACCACAAGTTTTGGGGTCAGACTTGGATGAAATCTGGCCTTGCACTAACCTTTACTAGCTGTGTGACTCTGGGCAACTTAACCTCTTTGAGTATCAAGTGCCTCATCTGGGGACATCACTGGTAACCCTGAAGAACTATACTGAAAATTGAATGAAAATGCAAAAGTACCTAAATATTTGGCATATATAATAATAAGAACTTATTTCTTCCCTCCTTTTCCTCTTCTACCAGAATGTTTTTTTTTTTTTAAACTAGGGTTTTAATGCATTTTATTCACGGATTCCTCCATAACCCTTAGCACAATGCCTTTCATATAGGGTGTGTGATATGATTTCAGCTAACCAATAAAATTTAAGGAAAAACATGATCAGCAGGGAATAGACAACTCAAATTTCACTCTTTTAGAAATACAAATGATTAGGGTGCTTGGGTGGCTCAGTCAGTTAAGCGTCCAACTTTGGCTCCATTCATGATATCATCTCCAGTTCGAGCCCTGCATCATGCTCTGTGCTGACAGCTTGGAGCCTGGAGCTTGTTTCAGATTCTGAGTCTTGCTCACTCTCTGCCCCTCCCCCGCTCATGATCTGTCTCTCTGTGTCTCTCTTTCTCAAAAATAAATAAAAGCATTAAAGAAATGCAAATAATTAGACTTGGCAACAGAATCAGAATCAATTATTCCCTTAGGTAGCCATGTAGACTACATATAATAAAAAGAGTATTGTAATAACAGGTGTTAAGAGAGAAGAGTGCAGTTCACTTAAAAACACCGAGGTGGCCTTTTAAGTAACATATAATCATACCTAAAAATGAATCTCAAAAGAATATTAATCATTAAACTATTAAAAATCATGCTACTGAGATTCCGTGTCTCCCTCTCGCTCTCTGCCCCTCCCCTGCTTGCCCTCTGCCTCTCCCTGTCTCTCAAAAATAAATAAACATTAAAAAAAAATTAGGATGGATAAAATAAGAGGTAGACAATAACAGTATTTTTGAAGATGTGGAGAAGTTGGAGCCCTCACACATTGGTGCAGCCACAGGTTGGCAGTTCATCAAAATGTTAAATACATGAGAGAGGGAAGATGGCGGCGTAGGAGGACGCTGGGCTCACCGCGCGTCCTGCTGATCACTTAGATTCCACCTACACCTGCCTAAATAACCCAGAAAACC
>NW_024412404.1:299288-300981 GCF_014898765.1 Herpailurus yagouaroundi | reverse complement strand
CCTCCCAATGTTTTAAAGACTTAATGATATCAGGTTATGATGCTTATAAAAATCCTCCTAAGTCACCAGTCAGGCATATTTGTTGATGATTAATCTGAGGCATGAAATTCAAGGAGAACTGATTTGTGGAAAAAAATAACTTCATAAGACACAGTTTAAAAGCTATAATAAAGAGGGCCTCTAGATTCTTAGAAACTTAAAAATGGTTCTGTCTCCAAGCAAATACAGTTAAGAGTAGCCATACACCTCAAAAGTCATTTTCTGAATGTGTTTACTCAAATTTAGAACATTCTAAGGATCTTAGAAAGTTTCTTCCTAGGACAGAAGTGTGATCTAGTAAGGAACTGGCATAGAATATCTGGACTGACACTAACTACCTTTTAAATAAAAAATAAGTACAAGTATGAAACATTAATAAATAAGGTTATATGATCTAGTAAATTCGGGAAAGCCACATATACTACCTCAAAGACTATCTCCTACTCTACCCCTTTAAACCTGTGGCACACTACAATACTATACTTAAATAAAAATAACCCTTATTTGCAAAAGGTGGATTGCTACAGCACAGAAAACTTAATGTATTTTGTTTTTGTATTAGCCAGTTATTACCAGTAGCAGTTAGGGCTGCCTCATTTTGCCACACAGGGCATAAGCCAAATCCAGGGGGTATCTTTCACACACTTTAATGGGGTGGTATCTCCCTAGGGCTCTATAAAGTTTAACTGCAGAGAGTTGCACATGAAAGAAATGGACAATATATCCTTTAAACCCAACTTAGGATATTATCACTATTTCTGATAAACAAATAGCACTTTTGATGTAGAAGCAAAAGTGATGGTGTTTGACATATGAGTGGGACCATGAGTATTTACTTTATTTATCAATGTATTTCAAATGGAAAGAAAACAATGGCAAACTTAGCCTTCAAAAATTAAAAGTGAAGTCAGCAGCATTCTAGTGGAGGAAAAGAAAAATTTTTTCAATAGATGGTCATCCATATGGGAAAAAAATAAACCTTGACCTCTCCCACTTCAAACCATATCCAAAAGTCAATTCTAAATAGATCATAGGTTTACATTTAAAAGATAAAATAATGCTTTTAAAAGGAAACATAAAATGTCTTCATGACCTTGGAGGAGACAGAAACTTCTTAAGCAGGACACAAACAAAGAGCACTACCCATAAGGGAAAAAATAAAAAATTTGGACTGGACTAAAATCAAGAACATTTGTTCATCGAAAGACACATTAAAAGTATTAAAGGACAAGCAAACCATCAAACAGAAGAAAATATTTGTAATATACATATCTGACAAAAGAACCACATCCAGAATATGTAAAATCTTTATCTACAGATCAATTTTTATTTTTTTAATTTTTTTTCAACGTTTATTTATTTTTGGGACAGAGAGAGACAGAGCATGAACGGGGGAGGGGCAGAGAGAGAGGGAGACACAGAATCGGAAACAGGCTCCAGGCTCTGAGCCATCAGCCCAGAGCCCGACGCGGGGCTCGAACTCACGGACCGCGAGATCGTGACCTGGCTGAAGTCGGACGCTTAACCGACTGCGCCACCCAGGCGCCCCATCTACACATCAATTTTTAAAAGACAGATTCGAATAGGCACTTTATAAAAGAGACTGTGAAAGAAAGAAAGAAAGAAAGAAAGAAAGAAAGAAAGAAAGAAAGAA
>NW_024412404.1:243745-299278 GCF_014898765.1 Herpailurus yagouaroundi | reverse complement strand
GAAAGAAAGAAAGAAAGAAAGAAAGAAAGAAAGAAAGAAAGAAAGAAAGAAAGAAAGAAAGGAAGGAAGGAAGGAAGGAAGGAAGGAAGAAAGAGGAAAGGAGGGAGGAAGGAAGGAAGAAAAAAAGAGAAGAGAAAAGGAAAGGAAAGGAAAAGACAAGACAAGACTATCCAAACAGCCAATACATATATGAGAAGGGGCTTGGCTTCATTAGGCATCAACGAAAAATGTAATTAAAACCAAAATGTGATGATGCCACCACAAACCCAGCAGAATAGTTAAAGTGAAAAAGCCAGAAAAAATTTAAGTGTTGGCAAAGATGGTAGGCAACTGGAACTCTCATGCTGCTGGTGAATGAGGCAAAGTTTGACATTAACTACCAAAGGTAAACACAGGAATACTTAATGACCCAGCAAGTTTACTGTCAGGTATATACCTAACAGAAATATGTAGAAATCTTCTAATGTTAACAGATGTCTATCAAACAATGAGACTAGTTATGAATCCATATATGAAAAGAAATTCATTATAGTCAACAGACTATGTGGTGTGTGTGTGTGTGTGTGTGTGTGTGTGTGTGTGTGTGTGTGTCTAATGTATGGGTGTATCTTCCAATTTCATTTCCAGTGACTTTTAAAATCTAAAATTGAAATACATAGTTGATCCAATTTCCTTCTTCTCCTATGAGACAAAGTAAGCTTAAAACAAACTAACCTTATACCTAAACACAGATCAGGCAATAAATACCATCAAACTGGTGAAAGATGCTCCAGACAAAAGTAATCTTTCAGTGAAGCAATTTTCTATTCCAATGTGATAAACATTCAAATAAAAAAACTAATTAGGGTATCTAAATTTAAAGATAAAAATATAAGATATTGTATATGAAAGGCAGATTTTGACTGGAACTATAGAAGCATTATACGTCCACAAAAATGTGTACTTAATGGATTTATATAGCCTTACATGGCTAAGCACCTCTATTCCAGTTCAGATTTCTATAACCAAGTAGACACAAAGGAAAGTACTAAGAGGTCTGAAACTGAATTTTAAATTGACACAGATGGCATGTTTATAACACCCCCACAATATGCTGAGTGTTCTCCATAAAACCAACCTAGACACAGTCCCTGCCTCTAGGGAATTTAAAAATCTAAAAGTAGATGAGGTAGCCTAATTCAAAGAAAGTAAACAAATAAAAGGAAACAAAGAAGGGAATCTAAGAGAAGAGAGGCTTGCATTAATCTCTCAGTTCCCAGAAGGCTAACAGTCCAACCTGAACAGTGGAGAATGAAAGCTAACAAGTCAGAGCTGCCTTATTTATTTACCATCAAACTTAATATGACACTATGCAGTAAATATTCTCTAAAAAATTATGCTGACCAGACTGAAAAAGCTTGGTTGTTCTCTAGCTTCAATGTTCAGAAGGTCTAAATCTCTGTAATAGATACAATATATACCCCACTGGATGTGTGTAAAGGACATTAATGCACAGCTTGTTCATAGGGACTGATTTACAGTCCAAAATCTAAATTACTGAACCCAAAGCATATGAAAACATTATTTCATAAACCCTGGCTCAACAGGCAATTAATTCATGTGACACAACTATCTTTACCTGAAAACTCCTAAAACAAGACAGTGATTCTTACCACATTGTATTTTTGATGTTGTCTCTAAAGGGATATATGAGCTATATTTGATTTGTCTGTAAATAAACATTTCACAGGCTTACAGTTCAGACTCTGGTCTCCTTATCCAGCTGACTAGAGCTATTTCAATAGAGATATCAAACAATTGTCAGAAAGGTCTCCATATACAGAACCTCCTTAAACTCTTGAATTAAAGGACAGCTTTATTATTAACCATGCAGATTTTTCCTGGAAGACTTCAAAACGCTGATGGCATCCAATTGATTAAGTCATAGGAACTACTCATTTCAACACAATGGTCCTAGCTGCTTCACTGTCTCTGGATCAGATATCTCTGGTAAAGGCTATTTATTAAAAAAAATCAGTCAATCAATCAATAATAATAATGCAGCCAAATTCCGCACAAAAAAAGATGAAGAAAGCAGTTATGCTACTGACTTTGTTACATCAAAATAGTATTTATTGAACCAGAGTTATAAAGAGCATAATTTGGAATAAATGTTTGAGGTCAAGATTAGGGACATCATCTACCCAATATCTCAGATCTGCAACCACCTTTTCCCAGTGATTTCTACAGCAGTCATAATGACTTTCAATTTCCCACAATATTATCTTGCCTGTAGTTTAAAACATAGCTTCCTCTTAAAGAGAAGACTCCCAGTCACCTCCTTTACATATATTTCCATCACAGGAATTACATAAATAAAAATGCATCTCAGATAAATCTAAGATATCCCAGTAAAAACTGTATTTCAGTCTTCTTTATGAAGTATTATGATAAAAATATACTTTTTCCAGTAATCCAAACTCTAAACTTTAGAATCACCATCTGATTCCTTCATCATATCCCACCCCACTCTCCCATCCCTCATATTAATCAGTACAAGTTGTTCAGATTCTCCTTCAGTCCAAATCCCTCCCACTGAAAGGGTCCCAGAATATAAAAAACTGAGGTCCAATGGACAAAAAAAGTCTGAGAAGAGCAAGATGAGACATTTCAGCATAAGAAGCCAAAGGTTCAAATCAGGGAGACACTATTAAAGTATCTGAGAACAAATTGGGTAGTAGGGGTCTGAAGAGACTGCCTTGACCACCGAGCTTTAGAGATCTGATCTGAAAGGCCAAGTAGGCATGGGTGGGTCAGACCAACTCAAAAAGGCCAGGGTTTCTCATATAACCCTCTTTCCAAATGTCTTCTGCCACCATCCTAGCTCAGACCCTCTTTGGATCTCACTTAAACAAGTGTAGTGGGTTAACTGACTTGTCCTATTTCTCTACCAAGACACTGTAGTTAAAATCATCTTCTCAAAGTACCAAGTTGAACCCTTTCAATATTTTTCATTAGCTTTAACATAAAATTTATAAATCCTTAAAATGGCTTATTACCAGGCCTTCTAGCATCTGACTCCTCTCTGCAACCATTTTCCCCCAATGCTCTCCATACCAATCATAACTTTAAAGTCCCCCAAATGCTATTTTGTCCCTTGTTTCCTTTTAGATAGAAGACTCCTAAGCACCTCCCCACCACACACACACTCATTCACTTTACCTACTTTCCTTTTACCTTTAAAGTCTCATCTTAAACACATTTTCTTAGGGTTTTGCTTGAACACTTCAAAGGGTCTCTGCTATATTCCCAGAGAACTCTATACTATGACATTCATCAGATTTGTAATTATAAATGGTAAACAATCCTATGTTCTATGAGGGCAAGAATGGATACCTAAGAATATGATTAAGAATGGTACTTCCTTACTCAAAAAACTTCAATGGCTTCCCAAACTTTCCCAAATTTGAAGCATTAAGTACACATTTCTCATGATGAGTCTTCAAGGCCCTCCACTGTATGAACTTGTATGTCTACTATTCCCCAATGCTTCCCAAAGGCAGGATTATCTGTTCCTTCCTAAACAAGACAAGTACTTTCTGGTGCTTTCATTTCTGTACCTTCCTTTATGAACCTCATCTTCAAAAATGCTACCCATTCTTCCAAACCTATATCTAATTCCATCTGCATAATATTTTTCCTGATCTTCCCTAAATAAATTTGGTCTCTCCCACCTTCAACTCTCTTTCTGTTCAAATACGTTACATTTTCCTTATTGTACTTTCATAAGTCTACCTAATAATTATGCTATCTTTCTCACTATTAATAGTTTTAAATTTCTTAGGTTCATGCTAGCTATACATCACTTTTCCATGTATCTCCTTATTTCATTTTGTATATGCCTTATATACAGAAGGTGCTCCATAAATGCATTAAGTAGAATCCAAAAAAATCTACTACATGGAAGGTAGCTGTATAAGGCAGTTTTCTAAATATGTGGATAAAACGATCTCTATACTTTAAAGATACCTGTGAAACAGATGGAAGCTAAATGGAATTAGAAAAGCTTGTTATGATACTGGTACAAAAACAGAAATATATCTTATTTGCATCACAAATAACTGCTTTTTAATCAAAGAGTAAGACATCTTAAAAGACTCATTATAAATCAGAAAGGACCACAGAAATGATCTAGTTCAATGCATCATTTCTAGATAAAGAAAATAAAGACTATGAGTATCTTGGCCAAGGTCATAAAGCCAAAGTTAGAACAAAGGCTCAGACCATCTGATTTCCACTCCAGCACTCTCCCCACCCTGAAACAATACTCACCTCAAGGCTACAGTAACTACAGCCCATTATTCTCAATCAATATTGGAGCCAACAATACTCTGGTACTTGAACTAAGGCCATTTGTACAGTTTCAGCCATACTCAAGAAACACAAAAGTGTGACAAGTGAGGAAATGAAAAGGGATTCTTTTTATCTTTTCCCAGGAACTCTAATTTTACAAAAGGTTATAGAAATGAACACTACTCCATAAGCTTTGAGGAGTGTTTTTGTTTAAAGATACTCTGAGAGGCAAGAAAAACATGATAAAAAATTACAGACAACTTTTCAAAATGCATAATACAATTCTAACACATAATGTAACATGCAACATAGAGCATTTTCAATGCTACATTATCAAAAGTTACTATTTACTTCATAGTAACCAAGAAAGGTGCTTCAGGAAAAAAAGAAAGAAAAAAATGAAAGAATAAAAGCTAGCAGCCTATTTCTTAAAAACTACTTAAAAGACCAAGATATCTTTCAATATTTGCCAAATATTTATTATGTATCACTTCTTACAGTTCTATCCCAAATAACTGTTATACAGCAGGTACTTAATAAGTATTTGCATAATAAATCAATTAATCAGTATCACTCAGCACTATTCTTGAATACTGTGGTTATATATCACAAATGCTACAACTTTTAGTAGAAAACAATGAGCATTGGCGGTTTGTAGCAAATAGAATGGTTTCCAAGGCTACAGTACTTTATACTGTATATGTGAATATATATATACATATATATGTATATGTGTTTCTATGTGTATGTATGTCCATTTGCTCTCTCTCTATATACACACATACGAATGTGTGGCATATATTTCTGATAATATTAATTTTACCTAAGGATCTTATGCTATTGAACAATCATTTTCATACTTTTCTTACAGCAATTCATAACAAGAAAAATATGATACATATAGTACAACCTAGCACACATACACACAGGCACAGGGCACAGGCACAAATATATAATTAAAAAAAAAAGTTTCATGAAACACTACCACTCTTACTATACCTAAAGCATTAATATTCCATTTTCTATTCCATTTTTTAAAATGATGTTTATGACCCACTAAATTGGTTTCATCACTCCTGTTCTGGAAGCTCATAAAAGTGCAAGAAGACATCGGGAAGGTTTGGCATTCATTCCTTAGAAATAAGCTAGGCTCTACAGACACCAACCAGAAACTGGCAAAATGAAGTCTGGAATTCATTAAATATTTTCATTCAAAAGCTATGTTGGGCATCTGAAGGGCATCACTATTATGGAAGGATAAAGTACAGACCATACACTGGGCCATAAAACAAATCCCAAATATTGAAAAGGAGTCAAATAACAATTTCCTTGTTCATAACGGAATTAACTCAGAATCAATAACAGAAAGCTATCTGGGGGCGCCTGGGTGGCTCAGTAGGTTAAGGGTCTGACTTCAGCTCAGGTCAGGTCCTGGCAGTTCGTCATTCTGAGCCCCACCTTGGGCTCTGCTGTCAGAGGGAAGCCCACTTCAGATCCTCTGTCCCTGTCTCTGTCTGCCCCTCCCATGCAGGCTCTGTTTCTCTCAATAATAAACATTAAAAAAAAAAAAAAAAAAAAAGACCGAAAAGAGAAGAAAACTATCTGTAAAATCACAAGTATTGGGAGAATAAATAATATACTTCTAAATAACTCAAGGGTTGAAGAATCAAATGGGAAATTAGGAAATATTTTTAACTAAATGAAAATACAACACATCAAAATTTAGGGGAAGCAAAAACACAGGCCAGAATTTTACTGGTTTAGAGAAGAACAATGAGCACAGGCCATCAGGTCTTTTTGGTTCCCTCTAAACAAAATCCAGACTCCCCTCACATAAGGAGGTAGTCATTTGCACTGAGAATCCTCAGATTGTTTGCACTACTAAGTAAGTTTAAAGAGAAGGAAGCAACACACCAACCTTATCCCTGTTGGAAAGGTTTTCATAAATCCGAAAGGATACTAGGCATCTAATAAGCAATGTGGTACACTGAAGGGAAAGAGCCACAAAACAAAACAAAACAAAACACAGAATAATATGAATAGAGAGCAGTGGAGGAAACATCCAGAAACACGATGGGTAGCACTAAACTAAGCTTCAGGATGGTAGCTTCCTCCCCATACAAAGGACAACTCCAGAACATAGTAGCCTCTAATACTGTGTAATGTGTTTAACAGAACCTTCAAATTCATCCCAGAACCAATTAAATGCAGAAAAAGTTCAGCTTTTCAGAGGCCATCCTGACCAAGAGTGGCTAGAAATAGAACCTGTTTTGCCTTCAGACAGATGTTCTGAGGTAGCCTGAGGATCCCTCCAATTCCCTGAAAATCTGGATTGTATATTCTAGCATCTTTTATTCCAGCATCACAAGGTTAAGAGGAGACAGGACAAGTATCTCAATACCTGTTTTTAATTAATGTAATATCAGTTCACCCACTGTTAAAAAGAAGGTGGGAAGACAGGAGAGCTAATACGTCATAGACAACCATTAATTCAGTTTGATGGAAAGTATCAGGCTTATTATTTTGATTAGTAGCACTCATTAAATATGCTTTCTATGTGTATTTCAGGGAACTAAAGCATGTAAGGATGCTACTCTGCTTCAGTGGGGGCAATCCCACATCCTGCTAACTTGGTTTTTATAATATGTGTTTGGCTTCCTAAAATAGGCATAAACAGCTTCATTTAGATCTATGCTATTTATTTCCACAGAGAAGGACCTCAGAACTCTTTACCTATAATAGGTTATCTTGTTTTTTTTGCACTTTTGTTGTGATTAAGAAAGAAAAATACATGATACCCAGGGTAAAAGGAAGATTGAGCTTAATTGCAAAGATTTAGAAGCCAAAAAAACTGACATTGTGGCTTTTTAGAAAAAGAACACTTTCTTCCTTTCATCTCAAGGAAAACCACTTCATCTACCAAGAAGCATACATACTGTGTTCTTCCTTTCTAAAATTTTTGTTAAAATTATATCCTTTTTTTTTAACGTTTATTTATTTTTGAGAGACACAGACAGAACATGAGTGGGGGAGGGGCAGAGAGAGGGAGACAGAATCCAAAGCAGGCTCCAGGTTCTGAGCTTCTAGCTCAGACCCTGACGTGGAGTTCAAACCCACGAACTGTGAGATCATGACCTGAGCCAAAGTGGATGCTTAACAGATTGAGCCACCCTGGTGCCCCAAAGTTGTATCCTTCTTTACTGAAAGAATCTGGAGTCCTAGACCTAATCTTGTAATCTGCAAGTCTTCCTAACATATTTGTGTCATCTGAACAGTCGGCTGCTACTCAAAGCCACTAGAGGGACTAAACAGCTGTATCAGTTCATAAATAGTTTTCTCAAATGAAAACTTCACAATGAAATGATACTTTGACAGAATATTTATAAATTCCAAACAATTATTCTAAATCCCTTTGGAGGAGAAAAATTTTAAGTGATAGAACAAGAATAAACAAAGTTATATTACTCATTTACCATGTTAAATGATTCAGCATATGTTACTTGAGACCAGAGATTTAAAATGCACAACACAGTGTGATGCATCAGTGAAAATGATTAAATATGCCAAAGTTTAAATACCACTTTACATATGTATAGAATAGTCCAGTTTGCAAATCATGACCATAAACTCACTTGACTCTATATGTCTATCAATTTAAATACAATAGATATAAGTCCATTTGGATAAGAAAAGCCATGTACTAAAATGGTTAATAGCATGGAATCTGAAGCCAACTGCCTGGTTTTGAACCCTAGCACTGCCACTTATTAGATATGTGATTCTCAATACATTACTCAACTTTCTGTGCCTCTGCTGCATCATCTGCAAAACAGGGATAATAATTATTTCAACTTCTTGGATTCACTAATGGTTAAATCAATTAATATATGTCAAACACTTAGAACAGCATCTATCACAGAGTAATCATTATATATTACATGCTGGTTGTACTTCGCTACAGTATCATTATATGGATTGGGAAACAGACTAGTAAGTCACAGAGCGAGAAATAAAAAAACAGATCTTCTTCTCTTTGATGCTCTATCCACAAAGGGTTTGGTTGTTTTTTTAAGTATCCTAAGCTCTTCCAGACTGATATAAAGAGTATATTGTGGAATTGTAGAAATAAAAAAATTCAGCAGCTCAAAACATTTATAAAGTTGTATTTTAATCTTCTTACATAAGAAGTTTAAGTCAAATTACTATTAAAAAAGCAAATATTCCATTTTGAGGATAGAACTATACACTAAGGAGTAGTTATCTGTGTTGCTATATTTGCAAAACAAAACTTCTTTGTTTCACTTTTCAAAAGACCAAAAAAGCAATAATATCATATCATGATAGTATGATGATCATAACTTCAATTTATCAAATAAAAAAAATCTAGAAAAAAATATACTAAGATGATAATAATGACTATATTAGGATCTCCTGTTTTTCTTCTGGTTTTCAAAACATGCAGTATTATGACATAACATTCATAATTTTAAAAGTGATTTCCAACAAAAGCTTATCAAGGATTAAACATAGTATTGATAAGAGAAACACTTAGAAATAATTCTAGAAAATAATAGATGCCCAGCTAAAAAACTATCCTCTTTTTTCAAATATATCTTAGGTATCTTTCCTCAGACTTCGTCCAAACTTTCTCCCTTTAGTGATTTAGGTGACTGTGATAACATCTACTGTATCAAAAAATAGGGCATGGGTGTGTAAATTTATGAGCTGAAATGCAAACTGGCACTGGATGTCTAAATAAGAGTATTAAGTCATTTAGCATACTTTACTATAAAAATATATTTTAAGCATTGATATCTACATGCTTCGTATATACATACAATTTTAATTCAACCATCTTTAATCTTTTCACATGAGGTAAAGAAATGTGAAGTCATGACTTTTTCAACATTCTCAAGTCACTTCTTCAGAGATTAACTTAAACAAAGCATTCCTTCACTCCTGGCCTCAGGTTCCTTCTCTGAATAATAATCCTCAACCTTCTTTCCACCCCAGCCTATCTAAGGGATTCAACATCTTTCCATTTACAACAGTGGGGACAGTCTGAAAACGTCCCACAGTTATTTCTAATACGCTACCCTAGAAGCAGTTCCAAAGCTATTCTGAAGCTGCCCCTACCCTCCATTCAACTCCAAAATGCAGAGTTCTCAGTAGTTCTACACAACTTTAAGGTCTGCCACTTTAGGAAAGGAAAATCACAACCCAATGACCTGGAAGGTATTGGATAGTGTTATTTTCATACACTTACAGAGAAAGGCCAAAAGTTAATATTCATCTTCTTTGGTTGGAACATGCCAAGATTCAAATATAAATTTATATACTGATGATATAAAAAAAAAGGCTTTGTTACTGTTCATAAGGCAAACAGCACACCTTACCTGGAACTGGTTTCTAATCAAGGTGTGAAAAGTAAGAAAAGTGGGAAATCAGGGGCACCTGGGTGGCGCAGTCGGTTAAGCGTCCGACTTCAGCCAGGTCACGATCTCGCGGTCCGTGAGTTCGAGCCCCGCGTCAGGCTCTGGGCTGATGGCTCAGAGCCTGGAGCCTGTTTCCGATTCTGTGTCTCCCTCTCTCTCTGCCCCTCCCCCGTTCATGCTCTGTCTCTCTCTGTCACAAAAATAAATAAACGTTGAAAAAAAAATTTTTTTTTAAGTGGGAAATCAAACAAAATAACACCCCTTAAAGTTTGAGGGAATGGAACATGTGACTAGTGGAAAGGGAGATTTGTGCAAGTCAACTTTTCTGATAACAAAAAAGGAAAGCCAAAGACTGATACCTAGAGATGCAACATTATGTGATCCCCAATTTTTTCTCCAAAATATCAATTTGTTACAGGCCTAACATCAATTTTATGTGATTTTATTTTTTACCAGGCAACTGTTATAAATTAAAAATATGATTTGGGTGTATTCCATATTCTAAATATAAGCCAAATACATTGGTTCAGCATGGTGACTGACAACTGCCCAGTATTCACAAATAGTGTCCATTTTCTTTGTCTACTTGCTGTGGACAAATTCTACATTATTTAAAAGCAATGGTATATGCAAAGTCTTATGAAGAATTGTCACAAGTAGGAAAGGAGGAAATGGAATTTAAAACTTCCTTGGAACATGTGTGTTGTTTAATTCAAATGTAAGCCAGTATTACATCATCATTTGTAAGTATACAAGGCATGGCAAAGATGCTGATTAGGGCTTCAAAACTAGGATAATTTTGAATGTATAATTGCATTATCTTCAAATCAGAAAACATTAATCAATAGATGTGGAGTGTTAGCTTTTATAGTGAAAGTTAATTAGTTAGTTTTAATGATGTTAGTTTTATAGTGAAAGACCCTCAAATGGCACGCGCACACACACAAACACAGTATTTTACAGATTCAGTGTTTGAACAACAAAAAAGTCTGGACCTGAAAGTTGCTGTCCTCTGTACTAGAAGATGACAGCACAATGTATATATATCTCTATCACTTCATGCCTGAAAAACCTAATAAAAATTTTCTGTAGCACTGATTTCTTCTAAAATTATTTACAAGGCATGCTGTCTGTTGTTGGCTTAACTTGCTGAAACATTCCCCATTTAAGATATAAATTCTCAGTGTTCTCCACATAAACTATAGCTATAAAACCTTTTTAAAACTTGTGTCAGTGAACAGACCAATAACCCAACAAAAAATAAAATTGAACAGAAAAAAAATGCCCCAACCCCAATTTTGTGGGATGTCCACATCTGAAACAGTAGCAATAAATACAGTATTATGCAAGAGAAGATAATTCCTTACACAGAGTTGGAATGGATAAATATTTGTCGAATGAACATACACATTTCTTCTTCATTCTATACTCATGTGTCAAAGCATCAAACAACTTAAACTGTGGCAGTTTCTTTGGGTTTCGAACTTTACATGTAAGTTTATCATAACGGGTAAAAAACCTGTTTGGCTTGACTCACGATGAATCACAGCCAGGAGGTCATCTTGTTGTGTATCAGCAACTATGTTTTCACTACAGCTATGTGACCTGAAGTGGCAGCAGAAGAGGTACCAAAATAGAAGAGGCAAAGAGGCTTCTCCTGGCTTCTGGGCCCCAAATGGGCTTTTCCAGCCCGTTCGGGGATCTGAGCAGGAGCCAACCGCAGAGGAGAAAAAGAACAAACCCACAGTACCGAGGAGAAAGGCTGCAGGCCCACCACACCTTCCTTGCCCTCTCCCGGAGCCCGGGGAAGCAAGAACATAAGAGAACGCGCTTAAGAAACAGCGTGGAGGAAACAGCATGACAGGGGCCAAAACTAGACCGGTATAGGGCAAAATCCAGTCGTGACCGTGAAGCACAGATTTCGGGAAGGTCTGAAGCCCGAGAAGGATCTCCACCCTAGGGCTCCCGGCTCAGCTCCTGCGCGAGCCCGCAGCGGGGCCCCCGCCTCCAAACACCTCCGGCCACCGGGGACCTGCTCCCACCTCACCTATCCAGTGCCCTCTGGCCGGGCCGACATCTCTGGCCGGATCCCCGCCCACCCTCCCATCTCGTGCCCTCTCAGCGCGTCTTTCGGGACCATCGCCCGGGTGAGTGTGGACAGGGAGCCGAAGCGCACCCCGCCGCTCCAGGCCTGGCCTCCGCACTCACTTTCTGAATCCTCTTCAGCGCCATGGGTCAGGGAGGGCGGCAGGGACACCGGCCGGTTGGGGGCGGCTGCAGGGTTCGGGGACGTAGGGTCGTCGTGGGCTCTGTTCGCTCTCCGCTCGGCTGGATCAACCCCGCAGGTCCCCGGCTCGCTGCTCGCCAACTCGCTCCGGCAGCCGGTGCCTGCTCCGAGTGCGCCCGAGCGCGAGTGTGCGCGAGTGTGCGGGAGGGGACGCCGGCGAGACTCTTTTGTTTCCGCTTCTGCTTCTGGGAAGGAGCCTGCGCCCTCCCCGCTCGCGCCCCGCCCAGCCTGGCACACTGGGAAGTGTAGTTCCAGCCGTGTCCCGGGCCGCCGGCCGCTGGCGAGGTCGTTACTGCTGACTTCAACCTAGGTTAAGAACTTCGCGGTCATGAGTTGGTCTTTGCAATTTGATTTTGATCAAGTTACTGAACCTGAAGTACCGAATCTGTAAAAGAGGGATAACAAATTAGGAATTTGTAAGCTTACAGGGGTTTCCAATATGTGCTGCAGCTGATCCTTTATTTTTACTTTTGTAGATTTCACTTTCAACCGTATAAACTGCCCAAATTTCTCACACATGCACAGACCTACCAATTATGACTCCTTTCTTACCTCCTTAGTTCCTATTTCAAAAGGCGCCCACTCTATCCTGCTCTATCCACTGCTAATCCCTCATGCCTGCTCCTCCTTGGAACTCCAAATTCTGAGGTATGCCATCACTATTGGCTCCTAACCTTGTTGTCATACTCAATACGGTCTACTGACACTCCTCACTCCTTCAATTCTTATGAACTTGTGTGCTCATTAAAACCTGGCTTATACTGGGGCGCCTGGTGGCTAAATCAGTTAAGCGTCTGACTTCCAGCTCAGGTCATGATCTCAGGTTTGTGAGGATTTGTGAGTTGGAGCCCCTGGTCCGGCTCTGTGCAGACAGCTTAGAGCCTGGAGCCTACTTCAGATTCTGTGTCTCCCCTTCTCTCTGCCCCTCCCATGCTCATGCTCAGTCTCTGTTTCTCAATAATAAATAAACATTAAAAAAATTTTTTTTAACTTGGCTTCTACTTTCAGCACCAGCAGAATTGGTTTTCACCAAGGTCACACTTGAGCTTCTAATTACCAGATCCAATTCACTCCTCATCCTTCCTGATGTTTTTGAACCATTTGACGCCTGAACACCCTTTTGCTTTTCAAAGTACTCACCCACACCCATAGCACCATGGTGGGTCTTTCCCTGTTCTTTGGCTAGCTCCTCTTCTCAAGAGCTGGAGTGCCCCAGAATTCCAAGTCTTGATCTCATCATTAATATCTTCCTAGAAGATAGACCTCCTGAACTCCCATAAACTGGGAGGCACCCCAGGGTTGATGGAGGGGCATGGGCTTTGTAGACTGATCACTCTGACCCCTACCCATTGCATGACAGTGGCTAAGCCACTTTAAACTCTTTAAACCTCAGTTCCCTCCTCTGTCAATACATCCTTGGATGTATCAAAATTAATTGGTATTGATATATATAATGTGCCAGTACCTAATATGTTGGAAGTTTTCTATAAAAATTACTTCCCTTCGGGGAGCACCTGGGTGGCTCATTTGGTGAAGCGTGGGGCTCTTGATTTTGGCTCAGGTCATGATTTCATGGTTTGTGAGGTCGAGCCCCACATCTATGCTGTCAGCATAGAGCCTTCTTAGAATTTTCTCTCTCCCTCTCTCTCTCTCTCTTGCTTTCTCAAAATAAACTTAAAAACCTTACTTTGCAATACAAAGCAATCTGTACATTTAATGCAATCCCTATCAAAATTCAAACGGCATTTTTTTTTCAGAGATCTAGAACAAACAATCCTAAAATTTATATGAAACCAACAAAAAAACTTGAATAGCCAAAGCAAACTTAAAAAAGAAAAGCAGGGGCGCCTGGGTGGCGCAGTCGGTTAAGCGTCCGACTTCAGCCAGGTCACGATCTCGCGGTCCGTGAGTTCGAGCCCCGCTCAGGCTCTGGGCTGATGGCTCAGAGCCTGGAGCCTGTTTCCGATTCTGTGTCTCCCTCTCTCTCTGCCCCTCCCCCGTTCATGCTCTGTCTCTCTCTGTCCCAAAAATAAATAAACGTTGAAAAAAAAATTAAAAAAAAAAAAAGAAAAGCAAAGCTGGAGGCAGCACAATTCTGGGCTTCAAGTTGTATTACTTGAAGCTATAGTAGTCAAAACAGTATGGTACTGGTACAAAAAAAGACACAGGTCAATACTACAGAATAGAAAATCCAGAAATAAACCACAGTTATATGGTCAATTAATCTTTGACAAAGCAGGAAAGAATATCCAATGGGAAAATGACAGTCTCTTCACCAAATGGTATTGGGAAAACTGGATAGCAACATGCAAAAGAATGAAACTGGACCACTTTGTTACACTATACACAAAAATAAATTCAAAATGGATGAAAGACCTAAATGTGAGACATGAAGCCCTAAAAGTCCTAGAACACAGGCAGTAACCTCTTTGACATTGGCTGTAGTAACTTTTTTCTAGTTATGTCCCCTGAAGCAAGGGAAACAAAAGCAAAAATAAACCATTGAGACTATATCAAAATAAAAAGTTTCTGCACAGCAAAGGAAACAATCACCAAAATTAAAAGGCAACATACAGAATGGGAGAAGGCATTTGCAAATGACATATTCGATAAAAACTTAGTATCCAAATATATAGAGAAGTTATAAAACTCAACACACACACAAATAATCCAATTAAAAGTGAGCCGAAGACATGAACAGACATTTCTCCAAAGAAGACATCCAGATGGCCAACAGTACATGAAAGATGCTCAACATCACTCATCATTAGGGAAATGCAAATCCAAACTATAATGAGGCATCAACTTATACCTGTCAGGATGGCTAAAATCAAAAATACAAGAAACAACAAAGAAACAAGAAACAACAGATGTTGGTAAGGATACAGAGAAAGGGGAACCCTTTTGCACTGCAAACTGGTGCAGCCACTGTGGAAAACAGTATGGAGGTTCCTCAAAAAGTTAAAAATAGAACTACCTTATGATCTATTAATTGCACTACTGGGTATTTTTGCCCAAAGAATACAAGAACACTAATTCAAAGGGATACATGCACCCCTATGTTTATAGCAGCATTATTTACAATAGCCAAGACATGGAAGCAGCCCACATATCCATTAATTGACGAATGGATAAAGAAGAGGTGATTACACACACACACACACACACACACACACACACACACACACACACAGTGGAATATTATTCAGCCATAAAAAAGAATGAAATGTTGCCATTTGCAATGACATGGATGGAGCGAGAGAGTATAATGCTAAAATAAGTCAGTCAGAGAAAATGAATACCATATAATTCCACTCATGTAGAATTTAAGAAACAAAACAAATAAGCAAAGGGAAAAATAAGACAGAGAGAGAGGGAAAAAAATCAAGAAACAGACTCTTAATTATAGAGAACAAATTGATAGTTACCAGAGGGGAGGTGTGTAGGGGGATGGGTTAAATAGGTGATGGGGATTAAGGTGTGCACCTGTCATCATGAACATATGGTGATATATGGAAGTATTGATTCACTATATTGTACATCTGAAACTAAGATAACATTGTATGTTAACTAACTAGAATTAAAATAAAAACTAATAGAAAAAAATTACTTCCTTGATTTTATCTATATGATGATGATCTCTTTCCAGCCCAAACTATCACTCCAGTTTCAGTCTTATATTTCTAAAAGCCTATTTGATATGTCCACCTTTCTTCCCTGTGGCCAGGGATCAGACTCTTTTACTACAAGGTAAGAGTGGTGGAAAGCTTTTCAGGAAGCCCAAAACAATAGCTACCATAGCATTCTAAAGGCTTACAAAGAGCAAAGAACAGAATTCTACTCATGTAACTTAAAGGAAAATGTCCAAGGGAATAGGCTAGTGGAAAAATGATAGAAATAATTTATGGGACTTTAAAGTTAATTTGGAATTCCTCCATTAACCTCGCCCCCCCCCCCAAAAAAAACCTAAGACAGGTATGGAGGCTGAGTACTCTTACTTTCCCTTTCCTGGGGTCTCCATTCTCTCTGCACATTGGCCCATTCTCCTTTTTTCAGCTCCTTCTTAGCTTCTATTATACTTGGCTTGGGTTTGCACTTTTTGACACTCATTTTTGACACTCTTCCAAAAACTGCTCCTGCTGCTAAATGGTCAAGTACCTTTTAGTACTCCCTATTTCATTGCCCCAAAAGGAAGAATGTCAATGATACAAATCACCTTGTTACTCTAGGCTATGAATTGTCAGCTAGTGAACAACGTATGGGTTGACCTACCCCTGGTCCAATCAGGTGTGTAGAGTTTGAAATATTTTTGGACAAAGAGACTTCTGAAACACACCAGCAAGATCTCATCCTGAAGAGAGATATATTTGGGCTATTTTGATGTACCATTTTTGTGCTTTAGAAAGTGGGATCCTACCCCCATATTACTCTTCCTTTTTATAGGAAAAGTATGGTAGTGTCCTTGTAAATAAGGGAGAAACAATCTGGAATTGGTCACCAGTTACTTTGGGAAGTTGCTCTCCCAAGCTGATAGCATTTGGGTACCATGTCAGAAGTGAGGCTATGTTTAGATGCTACCACTATGGAGAAGCACTAGTTGCAGGTAGCTCATTGCAAGGAAACCCAGAGAAAACCTTTAGGGTCATTCAGTGTACAGTCCTGATCATCATTTGACAGATAACTAAAATACACACTCAAGCAGGGGATATGCTCAGAGCAATTTCATTCAAAAGGCATTGAGAGTCCAGGACATTGGCATCAATTTCTTCCTATTCCAGGATATCCTACATACTACTAAAAGACACATTAATCATATCATTCCATTGCTTTAAAACCTCTATAGGTTTGTGTTATGGAAGCCCAATGCTTCAGCTTACTCCAAAATGCCCACTGCAATTTGTCCTTGAACCCCTCCTTTCCATCTTCCATAGCTTACACTCTATAGTCAATGTCATGTGCCTTTGCACAATGCATTCTGTCTGCATAGAATGACCTCCCACCATTCACCTGAAAAACTGCTACACAACCTTCAAGATCCATTTCAAATGATACATGCTTTATGAGATCCTTTTCTACCTCTATTCACTGAGGTGGTTTTATTAATATTTATATTATTCTTTTAATTCCAGACGCAACATATTTGCAATTTAGGGATATCATTTATCTTATTCATGACTGATTATCTCAGTAGAACATGAATTCTAGGAATATATGGAAAAATATCTTTTCAAAAATGAGTTAAAATTTACACACAGTGAGACACATACATCTAAGTGTACAATTTTATGAGTTTTGACAAGTGAATATACCTGTATAACAACATCACAATCAAGACATAAAACACTTCTATCACTTCAGAAAATTCCCTAGACACCCCTTCTGGTCCCATAGGGAACCACTTTTCTGATTTCTATCACCATAGATTAGTTTTGTCTGTTTTTCAATGTCATGTGCATAGAAAAATACAATACATACGCTACTCTTTTAATTTTTAAGCTTACATAATGTTTTTGAGGTTTTCCCATGTTATATGATCAGCAGTTCATTCTTTTTCATTGCTGAGTAATATTTATGGCATGAATATACTAATTTTTTTTTCTCCTGTCTCAGGTTGATGAACATTTGGGTTGTTTCCAGTTTGGATTTATTATAAATAAAGCTGCTATGAATATTCATGTACATCTTGTTTTATAGACAAATTGTTGACATTTCTCTAGGACAAAATCTTAGGATTGGAATTGCTGGGTGATAGAACAGTGTATATGTTATGGAAAAAAAGGAGACAATAGTATATATGTATATAAGAAACCACCAAAAAGTTTTCCAAAGTGGTTGGATAATTTTTAGTTTTCACTTGTGCTCTTCTTCAACCTTTCTATGTGTTATTTGGAGTTATAATGTTTTGTTTTGTTGTTGTTGTTTTTAATTTAAATTCAAGTTAATCAACATACAGTGTAGTATGGTTTAATTTCTAAATATTTAGGCTTTTCTAGACATCATATTGTTACTAATTTCTAAGTTGTTGTGGTCAGAGAATATACTCTGTAATATTCCATCTTTTGAATGCCCCCACTGGGAGAACATTCCATATACACTTGCAAAAAATGTAACTTTTGCAAGTGTTGGGTACAGACTTGAAGAACTATCAATCAGGTCAAATCTTCTTTGTCCTTAGTAATTTTTGTCCAGTTCTTCCAATTACCAAGAAGAATGATAAAAATCTCCAACTGACTATAGATTTGTCTATTTCTCCCCTCAGTTCTTTCAAATTTTGCTTCATAGATTTTGAAGCTCCAGTATCAGATGCATATATATCTATGATTATTAAGTCTACTTAATGACTGACTATTTTATCTTTCCAATAAAGTCCTTCTTATTTGGGGTTGTACACTTTGTCTTGAAGTCTAATTGTGTGATATTAATATAGTCCATTTTTGTGATACTTACTTGGTATATTTTTTTCTATCCATTTACTTTTAATTTATTTGTGTCTTTATATTTAAAGTTAGTTTCTTTTAGACACATACAGTTGGGCTCTCTTTCCAATCAGTCTGGCAATCTATGCTTTTTTAACTTGAATGTTTAACTCATTTATATTTGATGTCACTGAGTTTAGGTCTACCATTTTGCTATTTGTTTACAATTTACGTTGTCTTTTCTTTCCCTGTTCTTTCCTCCCTAATTTTTTAAATAGTTAAATATTTGTTAATATCAATTATAATTCTTTGAATGGTTTTTTTTGAAGTCTTACTTGTATTATCTCATTTAATCCTGTAACAAACCTATCTCTTATAAATAATTAAAATGCAATACAACAATAACCAAATTATGGAAAGAGCCTAAATGTTCATCAACTGACAAATGGATAAAGAAATTGTGGTTTATATACACAATGGAATACTACATGGCAATGAGAAAGAATGAAATATGGCCTTTTGTAGCAACATGGATGGAACTGGAGAGTGTTATGCTAAGTGAAATAAGTCATACAGAGAAAGACAGATACCATATGTTTTCACTCTTATGTGGATCCTGAGAACCTTAACAGAAGACCATGGGGGAGGGGAAAGAGTAAAAAAAAAAATTAGACAGGGAGGGAGCCAAACCATAAGAGACTCTTAAAAACTGAGAACAAACTGAGGGTTGATGGGGGGTGGGAGGGAGGGGAGGGCAGGCGATGGGTATTGAGGAGGGCACCTGTTGGGATGAGCACTGGGTGTTGTATGGAAACCAATTTGACAATTAATTTCATATAAAATAAAATAAAATAAAATAACATAACATAAAATAAAATAAAATAAAATAAAATAAAATAAAATAAAATGCAATACATAGAATTTGGCTCATAAATGGTGGAGCTTGTATTAGGAAATGGGCAGACTAGCTAGACTACAGAGTTTCTAATTTAAAAAACAAAAT
Organism: Herpailurus yagouaroundi; assembly: GCF_014898765.1. Lineage (NCBI taxonomy): Eukaryota > Metazoa > Chordata > Mammalia > Carnivora > Felidae > Herpailurus > Herpailurus yagouaroundi. The sequence continues at coordinate 279,805 of NW_024412404.1, read as the reverse complement.
CTTAGGCTTAAATAAAAGTTGAAAGTAGTATAAAATACTTATTCTTGAACAATATCAGAGTAAGTTGCCTACATGATACCCTATCACCCATGAGTACACTAGTTTGTAATTTCAATGAAGAAGGATATTTTCCTTCATAACCACAATACAAAGATCAGGGAACTAAAATTGACATAAACTACCATCTAATTCTTAGATCCCAATCAAATTTTTCCAGTTTGTTCCAAGAATCTTTTTTACAGAAAAAGAATCCATATCAGGATTTTGTGTTGCCTTTAAATTTTTTTAACATTTATTTTTGAAAGACAGAGAGAGAGAGAGCACCAGAAGGGGAGGAGCAGAGAGAGAGGGAGACACAGAATCTGAACCAGGCTCCAGGCTCTGAGCTGTCAGCACAGACATGGGGCTCAAACTCATGAACTGCAAGATCATGACCTGAGCCGAAGTCGGATGCCTAACCAACTGAGCCACCCAGGCGTCATTGTGTTGCCTTTAGTTGTCATGTCTTTTAGCCTTCTTCCAGCTGGAATTGTTCTTCAGTCTTTCCTAACTTTATTGACCTTCACTCTTTTGAAGATTATAGGTCATTTACTTTGTAGGATGTTCCTTAATTTGATATCTTGTCATGATTAGATCCAAGTTATGCAATTTGGGCAAGAATACTAGGGAAGCAATGCTGTAACACTTCTCAACTAATTTGAAATTCAATCTGACCCACTAATGATGGTGTTCTTTTTGATCATTTGATTTAAGGTGCTGTCTAGGGGATTCTACCAGAAAAGTTACCCTTTTTTGTTTTGTTTAATAAGTATTTTATGAGTGAGGATTTCCAAGATGGCGAAGCAGTATAGAAATTCTCAGCTTGTCTCTTTCCTGAAGCACAACTAGATCAATACCAAACCATTTTGCACACCTAGGAAATTGATCGTAGAATTAACACAATAATATGCATAAGTTGAGCCAAAGAACTCAGCAAGCATACAGTGCAGAGAGGTGAACTGGAGGAGAAAAAGCTGCAGAGAGCAGGGAGCTGTTTTTGGAGAGAGGACAGAGAAAGAGAGAGAGGGAGAGTGCAGCACACTGGGATCATGCAGGAAAAGCACTCCTCCTGAAAGTAGCAGGAGAGAAAGAGAAAGAGTGGAAACACTCACAAGGAACTGAACAAGAAATATATTCCCTAAAACCATTGATAGGGAAAAAGGAGAAGATTTCAGTTACCATTAGGATTCTATAAAGAGTGAAGCCCAGAGTCAGAAATTCTGAAGCTCAATACCTGGCAGTGCTCTGGTGAGGACTGAATCCTCAGGAGCAGGCAGTGAGGTATGAGGAGTCTGTGCATCACACAGGAGAAGCGGTTCCCCTGTTTGGAGTGCATTTGGTAGAGGCCATATGGCCTCCCCACAGGCAAAAGTCCCATTGGAAACTGGAGAGCTGCCATGTTTGCTGGTAGTGGGACAAAGTTGCCAGAGTGTGGTGAAACCTGGAGCTGGCTATGTGTTACGATTTGTCATAATCTCTGAATCTCTGCCACTGGGTAACCACATGAACCTATCCTGGGGCAAACCAGGACCCAGCTGTTGTGGGTCCAAGCCACAAGGTTCTCTGAAGTAAGGAGTTTGGAAACATAGCCCCATCTGAGATAAAATTCGGGAGGGAGGTGCCACCAGGCAAACTGATGGCTTGGACACAGGGTACGGGTGCTTGACTGCAGATCAATGAGAGCACAAATTTCCTGTGCCAGACACTAGGAAGTTGGATGAAGCCATTACCACCCCTCCCATGCACACACATACATGCGAACATACACGTGCCAGACAGATCCATCCCAGTAAGCAAGACAGTGCCACCAGGTGGAGAATGGAGCCATTACACCAAGCTCCACCCATCTGTGCCCTCCAAGTATATCGCACTAGAAGACCCGCACAAGTCACTCTTCCTGCTTAGTGTACAGACTATAGAGTGCTTCATAGTTTGAGTTCTAGGGGAAATTGGATGTAACTTCATTTGGGTTTCACTCTGTTTGCTGGTGCACCTATTTGGGTTAGTTTGTTGTTTTTTGTTTTTGCTTCTGTCTTTGTTTAAATTGTTTTTTTTTTTTTCTCCTTTCTTTTCTTTTTCTTGGATACAGAAAGAGAAAATTTTATTTTTATTTTCTTTTTTAAGTTTTCAAATTCTTTTTACTGTATTTTCTTTTTATAAATCTTTTTATTCTATTTCACTTTCTGCATTTCATCTTATTCTATTTTATTATATACACTTTTTATAATTTTTAAACTTTTTCTTACCTTTTTTGCCTTTTTTCTTAACTTTTTTCCCTTTTTTTTCTTTTCTTTCTGTTCTTTCCCTTTTTTCTCTATTCTATCAAGTTTTGTTCAACAACCAGACCAAAACACATCTACCATCCAGGTTTCTTTATTTGATTTTTTGTGTTGTTCATAATTTTTTAATTCTTAATTTTTATTTTATTATATTATTATTATTTTCTTATTATTTTTCTTCCTCCAAAGTGATGAAATGAAGAAATTAATCCCAAAAGATAGAACAGGAAGAAATGAGAGCTAAGGGCTTATTCAACACAGATAGAAGCGAGATGTCTAAACTAGAGTTTAAAACCATGAATACTAGCTGGGGTTGAAAAACACATAGAGGGGCGCCTGGGTGGCGCAGTCGGTTAAGCATCCGACTTCAGCCAGGTCACGATCTCGCGGTCCGTGAGTTCGAGCCCCGCGTCAGGCTCTGGGCTGATGGCTCAGAGCCTGGAGCCTGTTTCCGATTCTGTGTCTCCTTCTCTCTCTGCCCCTCCCCCGTTCATGCTCTGTCTCTCTCTGTCCCAAAAATAAATAAACGTTGAAAAAAAAAATTTAAAAAAAAAAAAAGAAAAGAAAAACACATAGAATCCCTTTCTTCAGAGATAAAAGAAGGAAAATCTAGTCAGGACAAAGTTAAAAATGCTATAACCAAGATGCAATCTTGAATGGATGCCATGGTGCAGGGATGGACGAAGCAAAGCAGAGAAAAAATGATATAGAAGAGAAAATTATGGAGAATAATGAAGAAGAGAAAAAGAGGGAAACTAAGGCAAAAGAGCACAATACAATAATTAGAGAAATTAGTCACTTAAAAAGGAATAACATCTGAATCATAGGAGTCCCCAAAGATGAAGAGAGAGAAAAGGGGGTGGAAGGTTTAGGTGAGCAAATTATAGTGGAAAACTTTCCTAAACTGGGAAAAGACACAGACATAAAAATTCAAGCACAGAAAAATCCCATTAGATTCATCTAAAACTGACCATCAGCAAGGCATATCATAGTCAAATTCATAAAATACACAGACAAGGAAAGAATTATGAAAGCAACAAGGGAAAAATAGTCTTTAACCTATAAGGTAAGATAGATCAGGTTTGCAGCAGGCCTATCCACAGAAACTCAGCAGGCCAGAAAGGAGTGGCAGGATATATTCAACCTGCTGAACTGGAAAAATATGCAGTCAAGAATTCTTTATCCAGCAAGGCTGTCATTCAAAATAGAAAGAGAGATAAAGAGCTTCACAAACAGAAACTAAAGGAGTTCATGACCACTAAACCAACCCTTCAAGAAATTTTAAGGGAGACTCTGAGGGGAGAAAAGAAGAAACAAAACAAAAAAGACCCAAACCAACAAAGTTTAGAAACACCATCAGAAACTCCAACTCTACAGGCAACTTAATGGCACTAAATTCATACCTTTCAGAACTCACTCTGTCAATGGACTAAACACTCTGATCAAAAGACATAGGGTATCAGAATGGATAAGAAAACAAGATCCATCTATATACTGTTTACAAGAGGCCCACTTTAGACCTAAAGACACTTTCAGATTGAAAGTAAGAGGATGGAGAACTATCATGCTAATGGTCATGAAAAGAAAGCTGGAGTAGCCATACTTATATCAGACAAACTAGATTTTATTTTTTTAATATAATTTATTATCAAATTGGCTAACATACAATGTATAAAGTGTGCTCTTGGTTTTGGGGTAGATTCCCATGATTCATTGCTTACATACAACACACAGTGCTAATCCCAACAAGTGCCCTCCTCAATGCCCATCACCTATTTCCCTTCTCTCCCACTGCCCACACTAACCCTCAGTTTGTTCTCTGTATTTAAGAGTCTCTTATGGTTTGCCTCCCTCCCTCTCTCTTTGTAGCCATTTTTTCCCCTTCCCTTCCCCCATGGTCTTCCATTAAGTTTCTCAAGTTTCCCATAGAGTAAAAACATATGATATCTATCTTTCTCTGACTGACTTATTTCACTTAGCATAATACTCTCCAGTTCCATTCATGTTGCTGCAAAGGGCATGATTTCATTCTTTCTCATTGCCAGGTAGTATTCCGTTATATATATAAATCACTTCTTCTATGTCTATTCATCAGCTGCTGGACATTTAGGCTCATTCCATAATTTGGCTATTGTTGAAAGCACTGCTGTAAACCCTGGGGTACATGTACCACTATGAACCAGCACTCCTTATCCTTTGGATAAATTCCTAGCAGTGCTATTGCTGGGTGATAGGGTAGTTTTTTTTTTTGTTTTGAGGAACCTCCACACTGTTTTCCAGAATGGCTGTGCCAGTTTGCATTCCCACCAGTAGTGCAAAAGGATTCCCGTTTCTCCACATCCTCTCCAGCATCTGTTGTCTCCTGATTTGTTCATTTTAGCCACTCTGACTGGTGTGAGTGGTATCTCAGTGTAGTTCTGATTTGTATTTCCCTGATGATGTGTGATGTTGAGCATCTTTTCATGTGTCTGTAGGCCATCTGGATGTCTTCCTTGGAAAAGTGTCTATTCATGTCTTCTGCCCATTTCTTCACTGTATTATTTGTTTTTTGGGTGTTGAATTTGGTAAGTTCTTTATAGATTTTTGGATACTAACCCTTTATCTGATATGTCATTTACAAATATCTTTTCCCATTCTGTCAGTTGACATTTAGTTTTGCCGATTGTTTCCTTTGCAGTGCAGAAGCTTTTTATCTTGATGTGGTTCCAATAGTTCATTTTTGCTTTTAATTCCCTTGCCTTTGGAGATGTGTCAAGCAAGAAATTGCTGCGGCTGAGGTCAAAGAGGCTTTTTCCTGTTTTCTCCTCTAGGATTTTGATGGTTTCCTGTCTCACATTTAGGTTTTTCATCCATTTTGAGTTTATTTTTGTGTATGGTGTAAGAAAGTGGTCTAGTTTCATTCTTCTGCATGTTGCTGCCCAGTTCTCCAGGCACCATTTGTTAAAGAGACTGTCTTTTTTCCATTGGATACTCTTTCTTGCTTTAAAGATTAGTTGGCCATACATTTGTGGGTCCAATTATGGGTTCTCTATTCCATTCCATTGGTCTTTGTGTCTGTTTTAGACAAGCTAGATTTTAAAATAAAGACTGTAACAAGAGATGAAGAAGGGCATTATATCATAATTAAGCAGTCTATCCACCAAGATCTAACAATTGTAAACATTTATGCTCCCAACATATAGTACCCAAATATTTAAATCAATTAATCACAAACATAAAGAAACTCATTGATAATAATACCATAATAGTAGGGGTATTCAACACCTCACTTACAACAATGGACAGATCATCTAATCAGAAAATCAACAAGGAAACATTGACTTTGAATGACGTACTGAACTGGAAATAACAGATATATTCAGAACATTTCATCCTAAAACAGCAGAATACATATTCTTCTGGATTGCACATGAAACATTCTCCAGAATAGATCACACTTGGGAGACAAATCAGCCCCAACAAGTACAAGATTGAGATCATATTTTCAGACCATGATGCTATGAAACTTGAAATCAATCACAAGAAAAAATTTGGAAAGATCATGAATACTTGGAGATTAAAGAACATCCTAGTAAGGAATGAATGGATTAACAAGAAATTAAAGACAAAATTAAAAAGTACACGGAAGCCAGTGAGAATGAAAACATGACAGCCCAAAACCTCTGGGATGCAGCAAAGGGGGTCATAAGAGGGAAGTATAAAGCAATCTAGGCCTTCCTAAAGAAGGAAGAAAAGTCTCAGATATACAACTTAACCTAACACCTTAAAGAGCTGGAAAAAGAACAGCAAATAAAGACCAAAACCAGCAGAAGATGGGAAATAATAAAAATTAGAGCAGAAATCGGTGATATCAAAAAAACAAAACAAAACAAAACAGTAGAACAGATCAATGAAACCAGAACTGGGTTCTTTGAAAGAATTAACAAAATGGATAAACTCCTAGCCAGTTTTATCAAAAAGAAAAAGGAATGGATGCAAATAAATAAAATCACGAATGAAAGAGGAGACAACACAGCCAACATTGCAGAAATACAAACAATAATAAGAAAATATTATGAATAATTGTATGCCAATAAATTGGGCAATCTGGAAGAAATGGGCAAATTCCTAGAAACATAAACGACCAAAACTGAAACAGGAAGAAAGAAAATTTGATCAGACCCATAACCAGTAAAGATATTGAATCAGTAATCAAAAATGTCCCAAAACACAAGAGTCCAGGGCCAGATGGCTTTCAAGGGCAATTCTACCAAACATTTAAAGAAGAATTAACACCTATTCTTTTTTTAAAATTTTTAAAATGTTTATTCACTTTTAAGAGAGAGAGAGAGATGTGAAGTGCAAGCGGGGGAGGGGCAGAGAGAGAGGGAGACACAGAATCCAAAGCAGGCTCCAGGCTCTGAGCTGTCAGCCCAGGGCCCAATGCAGGGCTCAAACACATGAACAGCAAGATCATGACCTGAGCTGAAGTCGGAGGCTTAACCAACTGAGCCGCCCAGGTGCCCCATAACACCTATTCTTTTGAAGCTGTTCCAAAAAATAGAAACTGAAGGAAAACTTCCAAGCTCATTCTACAAGGCCAGCATTACCTTGATTCCAAAACCAAAGACCCCACTAAAAGAAGAACTGCAGGTCAATTTCTCTGATGAACATGGATGCATAATTTCTCAACAAGATACTACCCAACCGGATCCAACAATACATTAAAAGAATTATTCACCACGATCAAGTGGGATTTATTCCTGGCATATAGGGCTAGTTCAATATCCACAAATCAATCAATGTGATACATCACATTAATAAAAGAAATAATAAGCACATGGTCCTCTCAATAGATGCAGAGAAAGCATTTGACAAAATAAAGCATCCTTTCTTCATAAAAACCCTCAAGAGGGGTGCCTGGCTGGCTCTATCAGTTGAGTGTCTGACTTCAGTTCAGGTTGTAATCTCGCAGCAGCACAATGAAGACAACTCAAGTGGAGTCCACCAGGTCCGTGGAGAAGAGACTGGGGGATCGCCATTCCCCCACCACCACCTGAGGTGGGGCCTCAGGGATCAGTCCTCGGGGCCCACAGTGGATGTGGGAACAGCATACACCAAATCATGCCTCTCCCTGCTGGGTAACTCTGTACCTACTAGAGCAGGATAGATGCTGTGGACCCAGATGGCTCCATCCTCCAGACCAGCACTGCTGCACAGTGTGGATTAATTCCAGGACAATTCTAGTTATTTAGATATATTCTCCCTTCTTATTCCCCTTCTTATCTCTTCCCTCCTCTAGGCTGGTTACTCTGGCTGTTGGTTTGTTTAAGCAGACATATTTAATCCATTCTCTTGATACATGTTCTACACCTCCTTCTTTACTTTCTGTATATCTGGAAAAATCAAGCCACATAGTTTCTATGTCTGGGTAACCATATCTTCATTTCCTTTTCCCCATCTCCTTATTTATTTTCTTTCTCTCTCTCTAGATTAAACCATTAAGTCTCTCTGTCTGGTCAATGTTTTTTTTTCTCTTTGTCCCCACCCCTGTCATTTTTCTCTTTGTATGTGCTCTTCCATCAGCACCACCTCCACTCTGTTCTTTACTTATAGCTGGTGTTTCTGGTTTTTTTGCTTTTGGATTGTTTGGTTTTGTTTTGTTTGTGTGTGGTTTTTTTGATCTGTTTTGTCTGTGTGTTTGTGTGTTTTGTTTCCTGTTTGTCTGTTTTCCTTTCCACAGCTATTTCAAGGAACAAATCAAAGCACACCTCGTGGAGGGTCCAAAACATCACTACAAGTAGAGAAATAAAATAACCAAAGTCACAACAACATAGAGGAAATAACACTCTCCAAAATACACCTCTTGAAGGGCCAGGACCCGAATGGTGTATGACCCCCACATTAATACAGTAGTGCTTGCAAGTGCAGAGCACATAACAAGATTTTTTAAGGAGAGAAACCTAGCCAAAACTATGAAACAGAAGAATTCTCCTCAAAAGAAATTCCAGGAAGAAGTGACAGCTAAATAATTGATCAAAACAGATATAAGCAATGTAACTAAGCAAGAATTTAGAATAATAGTCATAAGATTAATCGCTGGGCTTGAAAAAGGCATAGAAGACAGCAAAGAATCTATTGCTGAAGAGACTAAGGAACTAAAAAATAGTTATGACGAATTAAGAAATGTTATAAATGAGGTGCAAAATAAAATGGAGGTGGCCACAGCATGGATTGAAGAGGCAGAGGAGAGAATAGGTGAATTAGAAGATCAAATTATGGAAAAAGAGGAAGCTGAAAAAAAGAGATAAAAAAAAATCCAGGATCAAGAAGGAAGAAATAGAGAACTAAGTGATGCAATAAAACAGAACATTATTTGTACCATAGAAGTTCCAGAAGAGAAAGAAGAGAGAGAGAAAGGGGCAGAAGGCATACTTGAACAAGTCATAGATGAGAACTTCCCCAATCTTGGGAAGGACACAGACATTGAAATCCAAAAGGCACAGAGAATTCCCTTCAGATGTAACTTGAATCAATCTTCTGCATGACATATCACAGTGAAACTGGAAAAATACAAGGATAAAGAGAGAATTCTGAGAGCAGCTGGGGATAAACAGGCCTTAACATACAAATGTAGACATATAAAGTTAGTAGCAGGTGTATCTACTGAAACATTCAGGCCAGAAAGGAATGGAAGGAAATCTTCGATGTGATGAACAGGAAAAATATGCAGCCAAGAATCCTTTATTCAGCAAGTCTCTCATTCAGAATAGAATGAGAGATAAAGGTTTTCTCAAACAAACAAAAACTGAAGGAATTCATCACCACTAAAACAGCCCTACAAGAGATCCTAAGTGGGACTCTGTGAGTGAAATGTTGCAAGGACCACAAAGTAGCAGAGACATCACTACAAGCATGAAACCTACAGATAACACAATGACTCTAAACCCATATCTTTCAATAATAACACTGAATGTAAATGGACTAAATGCTCCAATCGAAAGACACAGGGTATCAGAATGGATAAAAAAACAAGACCCATCTATTTTCTGTCTACAAGAGACTCATTTTAGATCTGAGGACACCTTCAGATTGAAAGTGAGGGGATGGAAAACCATCTATCATGCTACTGGAAGTTATATCAGACAAACTAGACTTTAAATTAAAGGCTGTAAAAAGAGATGGAGAAGGGCATTATGTAATAATACAGAGTCTATCCATCAGGAAGAGCTAACAATTATAAATGTCTATGAACCAAATTAGATAGCACCCAAATATATAAAACAGTTAATCATAAACATAAGCAATCTTACTGATAAGAATGTGGGAATTGCAGAGGACTTTAATACTCCACTTACAACAATGGACAGGTCATCTAGACAGAGAATCAGTAAGGAAACAATGGCCCTGAATGATACATTGGACCAGATGGACTTGACAGATATATTTAGAATTCTACATCCCAAAGCAGCAGAATATACTTTCTTCTCGAGTGCACATGGAACATTCTCCAAGATAGATCAAATACTGGGTCACAAAACAGCCCTCAATAAATATAAAAGAATTGGGATCATACCATGCACACTTTCAGATCACAATGCTATGAAAGTTGAAATCAACCACAGGAAAAAGTCTGGAAACCCTACCAAAGCATGGAGGTTAAAGAACATCTTACTAAAGAATGAATGCATCGGGGCGCCTGGGTGGTGCAGTCGGTTAAGCGTCCGACTTCAGCCAGGTCACGATCTCGCGGTCCGTGAGTTCGAGCCCCGCGTCAGGCTCTGGGCTGATGGCTCAGAGCCTGGAGCCTGTTTCCGATTCTGTGTCTCCCTCTCTCTCTGCCCCTCCCCCATTCATGCTCTGTCTCTCTCTGTCCCAAAAATAAATAAACGTTGAAAAAAAAAAAGAATGAATGCATCAACCAGGAAATTAGATAAGAAATTAAAATATATATGGAAACAAATGAAAACTAAACACAACAATCCAAACTTTTCGGGATGCAGCAAAGGCAGTCCTAAGAGGAAAACACATTGCAATCCAGGCCTATCTCAAGAAATAAGAAAAATTATAAATACAAAATCTAACAGCACACCTAATGGAACTAGAAGTAGAGCAGCAAAGACACCCCAAACCCAGCATAAGAGAAATAATAAAGATCAGAGCAAAAATAAACAATATAGAATCCAAAAAACAGTAGAACAGATCAATGAAACCAAGAGTTGTGGGGTTTTTTTTGAAAAAATAAACAAAATTGATAAGCCTCCAGCCAGGCTTCTCAAAAAGAAAAGAGAGAGGACCCAAATAGATAAAATCATGAATGAAAATGGATTTATTACAACCAACCCCTCAGAGATACAAGCAATTATCAGGGAATACTATGAAAAATTATATGCCAACAAACTGGACAACCTGGAAGAAATGGACAAATTCTTAAACACCCACACACTACCAAAACTCAAACAGGAAGAAATAGAAATTTTGAACAGACCCATAATTAGTGAATAAATTGAATCAGTTATCAAAAAAATCTCCAAATAAGGGGCGCCTGGGTGGCACAGTCGGTTAAGCGTCCGACCTCAGCCAGGTCACGATCTCGCGGTCCGTGAGTTCGAGCCCCGCGTCAGGCTCTGGGCTGATGGCTCGGAGCCTGGAGCCTGTTTCCGATTCTGTGTCTCCCTCTCTCTCTGCCCCTCCCCCGTTCATGCTCTGTCTCTCTCTGTCCCAAAAATAAATAAACGTTGAAAAAAATCTCCAAATAAGAGTCCTGGACCATATGTCTTCCCTGGGGAATTCTACCAGACATTTAAAGCAGAGTTAATACTTATCCTTCTCAAGCTGTTCCAAAAAACAGAAAGGGAAGGAAAACTTCTGGACTCATTCTATGAAGCCAGCATTACTTTGATTCCCAAACCAGACAGACACCCAGAAAAAAGAGAGAACTACAGGCCAATGTCCCTGATAAATATGGGTGCAAAAATTCTCAACAAGATACTAGCAAATCGAATTCAACAGTATATAAAAAGAATTATTATTCACCATGATCAAGTGGGATCATTCCTGGGCTACAGGGCTTGTTCAACATACACAAATCAATCAATGTGATACACCAATTAATAAAAGAAAAGAACCATACGATCCTGTCAATAGATGTAGAAAAAAGCATTTGACACCATATATATCATTGTTTCTTAATGAAAACTCTCAAGAAAGTTGGGATAGAAGGAACATACTTAAACATCATAAAAGCCATATATGAAAAGCCCACAGCTAATATCATCCTCAATGGGGAAAAACTGAGAGCTTTCCCCCTGAGATTAAGCACAGGACAGGGATATCCATTCTCACCACTGTTGTTTAACATAGTGTTGGAAGTCCTAGCATCAGCAATCAGACAACAAAAGGAAATCAGAGGCATCAAAATTGGCAAGGATGAAGGCAAGCTTTCACTTTTTGCAGACGACATGATACTCTACATGGAAAACCCGACAGACCCCACCAAAAGTCTGCTAGAACTGATACATGAATTCAGCAAAGTTGCAGGGTACAAAATCAATGTACAGAAATCAGTTGCATTTTTATACACCAATAATGAAGCAACGGAGAAATAAAGAAACTGATCCCATTCACAATTGCACCAAGAACCATAAAATCTCTAGGAATAAACCTAACCAAAGGTGTAAAAGATCTGTATGCTGAAAACTATAGAAAGCTTATAAAGGAAATTGAAGAAGACACAAAGAAATGGAAAAACATTCGATGCTCATGGATTGGAAGAATAAATATTGTTAAAATGTCAATAGTACCCAAAGCAATCTACACATTCAATCCAATCCCAATCAAATTTTCACTAGCATTCATCTCAAAACTAGAACAATCAATCCTCAAATTTGTATGGAAATGCAAAAATTCCTGAAAAGCCAAAGTAACACTGAAGAAGAAAAGCAAAGTGGGAGGCATCACGATCCCAGACTTTAGCCTCTACTACAAAGCTGTAGTCATCAAGACAGTATGGTATTGACACGAAAACAGACACATAAGCCAATGGAATAGAATAGAGACCCTAGAATTGGACCCACAAATGTATGGCCAGCTAATCTTTGAAAAGGTAGGAAAGAGTATCCAATGGAAAAAAAGACAGTCTCTTTAACAAATGGTGCCTGGAGAACTGGACAGCAGCATGCGGAAAAATGAAACTAGACCACTTTTTTACACCATTCACAAAAATAAACTCAAAATGAATAAAGGACCTGAATGTGTGACAGGAAACCATCAAAACCCTAGAGGAGAAAGCAGGAAAAAACCTCTCTGACCTCAGCCGCAGCAATTTCGTACCTGACATATCTCCAAAGGCAAGGGAATTAAAAGCAAAAATGAACTATCGGGACCTCATCAAGATAAAAAGCTTCTGCACTGCAAAGGAAACAATCAACAAAACCCAGGACCCAGCAATAGCACTGCTAAGAATTTACCCAAGGGATAGAGAAGTGCTGATGCATAGGGGCACATGTACCCCAATGTTTATAGCAGCATTTTCAACAATAGTCAAATTATGGAAAAAGCCCAAATGTCCATCAACTGACAAATGGATAAAGAAAGTGTGGTTTATATATACAATGGAATACTACTTGGCAATGGGAAAGAATGAAATCTGACCATTTGCAGCAACGTGGATGGAACTGAAGGGTATCATGCTAAGTGAAATAAGCCATACAGAGAAAGACAGATACCATATGTTTTCACTCATATGTGGATCTTGAGAAACTTAACAGAAGACCATGGAGGAAGAGAAGGGGAAAAAAAAAGTTACAGAGAGGGAGGGAGGCAAACCATAAGAGACTCTTAAATACTGAGAACAAACTGAGGGTTGGTGGGCAGTTGGGGAGAGGGAAAAGTGGGTGATGGGCATGGAGGAGGGCATTTTTTGGGATGAGCACTGGGTGTTGTATGGAAACCAATTTGACAATAAATTATATTTAAAATAAAATAAAATAAAAAGCAGAGAGTTAATTCATGTTCATATACTGAAAGACACCATATAATTTATGAGTAAATTACCCTCATATTGATCCATAAATTCAATATAATTTAATCAAAATACCAGGAAAAAAATCTAGAGGAGAAAACAGGCAACAACCTCTTTGACCTTTGCTGCAGCAACTTCTTACCTGCCATGTCTCAGAGGCAAGGGAAACAGCAGCAGAAATGAACTATTGGGACCTCATCAAGATAAAAAGCTTACACATGGTGAAGGAAAGAATCATCAAAACCAAAAGGCAACTGATGAATGGGACAAGATATTTGCAAATGACATATCTGATAAAGGGTTAGTATCCTAAAATCTATAAGGAACTTATGAAACTCAACACCCAAAAAACAAATAATCCAGTGAAGAAATGGGCAAAAGACAAGAATGGACACTTTTCCAAAAAAGACATCTAAATGACTAGCAGACGCATGTAAAAATCCTCAATATAGCTCACCATCAGGGAGATACAAATCGAAACCAGAGTGAGATACCACTTCACACCTGTCATAATGGCTAAAATTAACAACCCAGGAAACAACAGATGTTGGCAAGGATGTCGAGAAAGAAGAACTCTTTTGCACTGCTGGTGGAAATGCAAACTGGTGAAGTCACCCTGCAAAAGAGTATGGAGGTTCCTCAAACAATTAAAAATAGAACTACATTACAACCCAGAAATTGCTCTAGTGGGTATTTATCCAAAGGATACAGGAGTGCTGTTTCAAAAGGGCACATGCATCCAATGTTTGTAGCAGCACTATCAACAAGAGCCAAAGTATGGAAAGAGCCCAAAATGTCCATCAACTGATGAATGGATAGAGAAGATATGGTATATATGTACAATGGAACATTACTTGGAGATGAAAATGAATGAAATCTTGCCATTTGCACAATATGGATGCAACTACAGTGTATTATCCTAAGTGAAATACGTCAGTCAGAGAAAAACAAATACCATGACTTCACTCATATGTGGAATTTAAGATACAAACAGATGAACATAAGGGAAGGGAATAAAAAATAATATAAAAACAGGGAGGGGACAAACCATAAGAGACTTTTTTTTTTTAATTTTTTTTCAACGTTTATTTATTTTTGGGATAGAGAGAGACAGAGCATGAACGGGGGAGGGGCAGAGAGAGAGTGGGGGACACAGAATGGGAAACAGGCTCCAGGCTCTGAGCCATCAGCCCAGAGCCTGAGCGGGGCTCGAACTCACGGACCGCGAGATCGTGACCTGGCTGAAGTCAGATGCTTAACCGACTGCGCCACCCAGGCGCCCCCATAAGAGACTATTAAATACAGAGAAGAAACTATGGTTACTAGAGAGGTGTTTGTGGGGGAATGGGCTAAATGGGCAAGAGGCATTAGGAGGACACTTGTTGGGATGTGTACTGGATGTTATATGTAGGTTATGAATCCCTGGATTCTATTCCTGAAATCGTTATTGCACCATATGTTAACTAACTTGCATGTAAATTTTAAAAATTAATAAATTAAAAAAAATAAACATTTTATGAGGAAATACTTTTAGACTAGGTAAGCTGTTCCTCTTCAAACAGCTAATTTATTCATTTATGTATGCATATCACTATGGACTCCTGGCTTCCTAGTTTTTATTCTGTGCACTATCATCCATTGCTATCATTAATTTTGATGCTCCAATTATCCCAGATTTGGAGAGATGTAGCCCCTTCAAAATGACTTACTTGTCTTTTTGTTATGTCTTCTCATTCTTTGAGATGTTCCTTACTTTTTGACATAAAACAACTAGCTCCAGGCTCATCTTCTACTTTTTATCTCCCAGGTTTGGAGTCAGCCATTTCCCTCCGGAATCCTATTTCCTTTTAATGGTAATATTATTTAGAGACCAAAATCTGCACATTTGGTATGTCATTATTATTGGAAGTAGTTTTCAGATCTTCACAGTGGACAGAGTTGGTAAATATATGCAAGTGTGTGTATATATTTATAAACATTTACATTTATAGTTATTTCTACATCTATGTAGATAGGAAAAACCAGGAATTTACATCAACATCTCCAATTCAATTTCAACATTATAAAGTTCATTCCAATTTTTCCTTTTCATATTTATTTATTTATTTATTTATTTATTTATTTATTTGTTTATTTATTTTGAGAAAGAGGATGAGAGCACACATGAGGGAGGGGCAGAGACAGAAAGAGAGAGAATCCCAAGCAGGCTCCTTGCTGTCATTGTGGAGCTTGATGTGGGGCTTGAACTCAAGACCTGTGACACCATGACCTGAGCTCAAAAGCTGAATGCTCAACTGACTGAGTCACCCAAGCACCCCTACTTTTCATTTAAACTCGCTTCTCTGGTAATAAGATTATGTCTCCCATTATACTCACAATATTTTCTTATTTAGTCAATTCCTCTGACATAATCTGTCACCACTGCTTCTCATCCCCTGAACAAATTTCCTGTTTATCCCACTTAGGTTCCAACACTCAGCATTGGAATCCTCAACCCTCACATGGATGCCCTTTTCATCCCATTCTTGTTCCAACCCCCTGTTCTGAGCTCTCACCACATGAAAGCCCTCTTCACCTACTTGGGCTCCAACATGTAGTATCAGGTTACTCTCTCTCTAACATGGACACTTTCCTTAATGGGCTTAACTCTGGCACCCCATGTAAGTGTGCTTCTCCATGTGAATACTGTCTTCTATCCACTTGGCTCTGATACCCCAACCCAGGCAGTACCATCATCAAAGCACTTTCCTCACTCAGCCTGCTCTATGACAATCAAACTGGGCTTTTCTTTTCCATGGATGCCCTCACCCATCTTGAGCTCTCTCTCCTAGTACTGAGCCACCTCTTATGCAGATACATTCTTCACCTAGCTCAGGTTCTGACAACCAGAATTGGTCTGCCTTCCCATGTGGACATCCTCCTCATTCAACATAGATTGCAGTACTCTGTACTGGGCTACCTCCCTCTAATATTGATACCTCTCCATTCTGGCTAGGCTATGACAAGTCACCAGTGCTATGCTCCTACACTGATGCCCCCTGCATCCATCTTGGCTATGATACCCTGTGCTGAGCCTCCCTTTTGTGTAAACGCCCTCCTACCTCCACTTGAATTCCAACACCCCAAGTTGGGATATCTTCCTTGAGGATGACTTCCTCTACATCCCACTAACATTTCTATACTTTGCATCAGGCAGCCTTCCTTTGCAGATACTCTCTTTATTAGTTTTCTATTATTAAGTAACAAATTACCACAATCTTTGTGGCTTAAAATAACACCTATTAATTCATTATTTCTGTAGGTCATAAATCCAGGCATGGCATAGATAGATTCTCTGCTCGGCGTCTCACGAAGCTGTTAAATTACTAGGGGGTAGAAGCCTTGAGGGATGCTACAAGTTGAATATTATTACTCCCCAAAAAATCATGTCCACCTTGAACCTCAGGAGGTGGCCTTATTTGGAAATAGAGTCTTTGCAGGTATAATTCATTAAGGATATCAAGATGAAATCATCCTGGATTTCAGGTAGGTCCTAACTCCAATAACTTGTGTCTTTATAAAAGAAGGAAATAAGGAAATAAAGGAAATAACTTGTTTCCTTTATAAAAGGAAAAAGAGGGAAATTTGGACACAGGAGACAGAGACAGAGAAGATGATCATGTGAAGACAGAGTCAAAGATTGGAGTTATGCTGCCACAAGCCAAGGAAAGCCAAATACTGTTGGCAACCACCAGAAGCTGGGAGAGAAGTAAGGGAAAGTTGTTCCCTCAGAGCAAGCAGAAAAAAACAACTGTGACAACCTCGATTTTGGACTTCAGGCCTCCAGGAGTATAACATGTGTCATTTTAAGCCTCACAGTTTGTGATACTTTGCTAGAGTTTCCCTAGGAGACTAATACCAAGGCCTATTAGAATACTGGTTACCACACCCTGCTTACCTAAACCCCAAGTAGACACCCTCCTCAACCTAGCTGGGCCCTGATATCATCCTCTGGGCCACTGTTTTTCTCCCAATTCTGGCATAGACACCTACCTTGCTTGGCCCTACCTGTTGGCTTTAGTTCTGAATTATTTAGGAAGGGAAAGAAAAGTATGTGGAAGAGGAAAAGAAAGAAAATGAGAAAAATCCTCTTTTGGATTTTTAGCCAATCTTTTTTACAGTTCTCTCTCTGTGTGTCTCTGTTATTTACTTTAGGGGTTAAAATATGCACCCTAAATTTATCAGAGTCTATTCAGAGTTAACACTGTATCACCTCATGTAAAATGTGAGAAGTTACCTCCCTGCCCTTTGTGCTATTGTCATTTTACATTTTATATCTACAAACATTATAAATCCCACAATACATTTAATTTTGCATTCAATGCCAAAAATGGACAGTTTTTTATATTTGCCCACATACTTACCATTTAGGTACTTTTTTTTCCTTCATGCAAATCTGAATTTTTTCTTCCTCTTGAAAAACTGAAGGCAAGGTGTCAACAGGTCTGCATTTCCACCTAGAGTTTGAGGTCCTCTCCTAGGCTCATTCAGTTTGTATGGAGAATTCAGTTCTTTGTGGTTATAGGACTGAGGTTCCCATTTTGTTGCTGTTTGTCAGCCACATGTTATTCTCAGTTCCTAGAAATCTCTCTCAAGTTCTAACCACGTGGTCTCTTACAACATGACAGCTTCTTCGAGGTCAACAAGAGACTATCTCCATTGTCTGTCTCTCTCTCTCTCTCTCCTGAGACAGAGTACTATATAACAAAGCAATCAAAAGGGTGACTTGTCATATTCACAGGTCCCACCAGTGCTCAAGGTGAAAGGATTAAGCAAGACAGCAATAGAAAATTAATATAGAGATTAACTTCCACATTCTCCCAAGCTTCTACCTTCTACTCACTTTCTTGTCAGTCTACAGTGTTTTACTATAGGAACTTCATTATGTTAGCTTGATGTTTTGATCCCCATTAAACTATAAAAATTTAGCCAAACAGTTCTAATTCATCACCTATATAACATTAGTAGGAATTCTTTATGAGTTCTTTGATAAAGGTTTTTTTTGTTTTTTTTTGTTTTTTTTGTTTTTTTTGTTTTTTTGTTTTTTTGCAGAGAGAAGTATGATCGTGGTAGGGTTGGTAAAAAAGGAGGCATTGCCAAAAACGGGAGATTAAATAAAACTACATGCTCATAAGCAATTAGCTGTAAATGTGTGACTTGAATTCTATCCACTGATGCACCAAGAAATATCTTTCTATTCTCAGCTCAGCTTCTGCCCCACAAAGAGCATCTAAAAGTCATACTTTGATTTAAAATCTACTCAACAACCATAGAATTTAGGCTATCTTATTTATTTATTTACTCAAACTAACCCAAACCTTTGCATTTTTCTATTTGAAAAGATGTCCCATGTGCAAAAGTGATCTGAGCCTGTACGAAGGGAGGAGTATAGGGTAAACAGGGTCATGCAAGGCAAGATGCTTGAAAACTAGAGAACTTTAAAGAAAGTCCAAATTTTTATACCGTAACCCAGGCTGGGAATTGGAATCTTTAAAAATCTCCCTAGATGAAACAATTCCTTTCTTCTCTCCCTTCCCACTCCCTGTCTGTGTGTATGGGAGGTAAGGGGGCGCTTGGCTGTGGGGTGGAGGGAGTTGTGATGAGATTATTAGGCAGAATCCAAGCACATGTCAGTATTCTGAAGTGCTGGTGTTTAAGAACCACAGAAAGAGTGGAAAGAGGATGTCACCAGCATGCAAGAGTCTTAGGTCCTGCTAAGAATACAAGTATCACCTTAGGCCAACATTTTCAAACTACCATTTGCAATCATGAATGCATATTAGAATCAACTAGGGAACTTTAAAAATGTCCAGGCTTCAATCAGGGATAACTAAAGCAGACTATCTGTCTGTAGGCTCTGGCAAAGGTTTTCAATCAAAGTTCTTAAATCAGTAGTTCTCAAGTGTTAATGTGTTCTCAAATTTTCACATGTATCAGAGTTTCTGATTCAGTAGGTCTGGAGTGGGGCCCTAAAGTTGTGTTTCTAACAAGTTCCAAGATGGTGGTGACGCTGCTCGTTCTGAGACCACATCTTGAGAACTGCTGCTTTGAATGTTTCATATTCAAAATATGGTCCATGGACAAGAAACATCAGCATCACTTGAAAACTTGTTACAAATGAAAAATATCCCATGCTGCATCTGAATTTGTAGTTTAGTAAGATCCTTAGGTAATTCAGATGAACATTAGAGTGTGAGAAGCACTATGCCAAAAACCACAGATAATACAAGAAACCTCTAAAAATGCAGATTCCTTTGAAGATTCTAATTTACTAAGTCGTGGGTAGAGCTCTGGAGTCTATACTTTTGAACAAACTTTCTAGTGTATTACAGTGCGTGAGGCATCTGTAGACAACACTTTGAGAGAATCTCCACCTTAGGTAAATCCTTAAATCTGTCTAAGTCCCCAATTTCCTCATTTATAATGAAGTCAATAAATGGTATATTTGTTTAAAGTGAATGGAGCTTAAACTTTTTGTGCTCTTCCAACTCAAAGGTCTATGATTTGTACTCCCCAAAAAAGATAATTTTTCCTATCTTTATAAGAAATAAGAAACCTAAAAATAAAGCTTATGAGGTTATTTTTATCTTTTATAGGGCAAATTTGCTACCCACCAGAAAGAAATCACACTTAAAACAAAACTTTAGCATCTTAAAATAATAGTTTACACTTTGGAATTACTTTCAACTTCTCAAAACATTTCATATACATTTTCCCAACATGCAAATACATATGCAACATTTGCATTTCATATGTAGTTCAAAGTTTTAATTTAGTCTCTTGTTCTTTCTCCTACCCCATGGTTTCCAAATGTGGTTTGTAGTCAAATGCATAACCAATTCAAAAATATTACCTAGTAGCTACTATATCCCAGGCACTAAAGATACATGATGAAGAAAGTAGATAAGATCTCTATCCTCAAACAGTACATCAAAATCCTATGAGATGGAGAGAAGGATGAAAGACTTATTAGAAATACAGATTTCTGGCCATCAGCCCACACTATCAAGAAACAATCTTTGCCCCCAGGATTACATCTATTTGGGGCATTACACCATGCTAGGTGATAAGAATTATGCAAAAGAAAAATTAGATGAGCTCCTACCTTTCATAAAGTTAAAATCTACATGGAAGAAAGATGTCAAAAAACATGGAATGAGTAAGTAGCAGCACAAGATAATGTCATTCATTCATTCAACAACAAAATTTCCTGAGAACCAAATAAATGGTGCAGAGGATAAGAATTGAAGGTACTCACAAATGGTATTACTATGGACTGAAGAGTAAGGAAAACCTTTGTAGAAATAACAGAACTTGAATGGAGTGAAGCATTTGGATTAGGAGAGCAATAGGTGAAGAGCTTTTTAACATAAGAAAATGCACATGGAAATGAGCATGAAATGTTCCATAGGGAGGCCAAGTTTCCTGTTGGGGACTAGCAAGGAGATACAACTAGCTATATCAATGATTGAGAGCAGATAGTGAAGGATATTGACTGCTAGGTCTAGAAACATAGAGTTGAGCCTAAGTGAAACAAGAGGAGGTTTTGATTATAGGAGTGATATATTAATTAGAAAATTAGTCTAGTAGAGGGACATAGGATGGACTAGATGAGGAGAAAATAGGGGAAGGAAAACAAGTTCAGTTGCTAGCACAGTATTTAGGGCCAAGATAATGAGAGCCTATACAAGGATGGCAGCACTAGAAATACAATGAAAAAGCTTTTGAAGAAAGAAGGCATGGAACCTGACTACAACTAGATAAAGAAATTGAAAAAGAAGAGTAAATTTGAACTCCAAATTTATGAGAATGGGTTACTGAAATAAAGATGCTAACATTACAAACCTTTTAGAGAAGGGATGGTAAACTGAGGCTAGGACATATACAATTTGAAGCTATCAAATGAATGAGGTATCCAAGGTAAATTAACCTAATGGTAGATAGAGACATGGACTAAATATACAGATCTGAGAGAAATCATGTGAGTGTATGGATTTGAAACTAGAAAATATAAATTGTTCCCCAAAGGACTAGAGAGAAAACAGAAAAGAAAGTATGATACTAGAAACTGAACTCTGGGGGATAGCTATAGTAAAGGAGTAAAGGGGAAAGGAAGGATTGGTGGTAGAAAACCAAGAAACTTCTGTGTAGTGGGAGCCAAGAGAAGCAAACAAAAGTCAGCTGACTCTTACAGAAAGGCTCAGATAATGAAACTCCAGTTCCTTGGAAGGAGAGGGTAAGGAGTTGAAAGGAAGGGGTTGAAAGTCTGCATAAATAGCAGTTGGACCCTTACCTTATACCATATACAAAAATGAACTCAAAATGGGTTTAAGACATAAATGTAATACCTGAAACTATAAAACTTCTGGAAGAAAAAATAGGAGAAAACCTTCATGATACTGGATTTAGCAATGTCTTGAATATGACATCAAAAGTTTAGGCAACAAAGGCAAAAATAGACAAATGGATCTACATCAAACTTAAAAACTGTGCAGCTAAGAAAACCATCAACAGAGTGAAAAGGCAACCTGTAGAATGGCAAAAAAAAAAAATATTTGCAACCCATATATATGATCAGGGGTCAATATCCAGAGTATGTAAAGAATTCCTACACCTTGACAACAAAAAATCCCAAATAACCCAATTATAAAATGGGCAAAAGACCTTGAATAAACATTTCTCCAAACAAGATATACAGATTTTCAACAAACATGAAAAAATGCATAACATCATTAATCATCAGTGAAATGCAAATCAAAACCAAATGAATGGCCACTATAAAAAAAATCAGACAATAACAAGTGTTGGAAAGAATGTGGAGAAAAAGGAACCCTTGTGCACTATTTGTAGGAGTGTAAATTGGTGCAGCCACTGTAGAAAACAATGTGGAGCTTCCTCAAGAAGCTAAAAATGAACTATCGTGTGATACAGCAATACGACTTCTGGATATATATCCAAAGGAAATGAAAACAAGATAGCAAATAGACACCTGCACTCCCATGTTTGTTGCAGCATTATTCATAATAGCCAAGATATGGGAACAACCTAAGTGTCCATCAATGGATGAATGAATAAAGAAGATGTGGTGCATACAGTGGAATATCACTGAGTCACAAGAAACAAGGAAATCCTACTTTTTGTGACAAGATGGATCTTGGGGGCATTATGCTAAGTGAGATAACCCAGACAGAAAAAGACAAATACTTCATGGTATCACTTATATGTGTAATCTAAAGAAAAAAATTCAAACTGATACAAAGAGTAGAAAAGTGGTTGTCAGAGGCTAGGGAGTAAGTATAATAGAGAGAGGCTGGTAATAGGGTATAAACTTTCAGCTCTAAGTTAAATACATTCTGCAGATCTAATGTACAGCATGGTGACTATAGTTAACACTGTATTGTATAATTAAAACTTGTTAAGAGAATAGAAAGGGTTCTCACCAAAAAAAAAAAAAAAAAAAAAAAGATAAATATGTGAGGTGAGGGATGTGTTAATTAACTAGATGGGGGAATACTTTACACTGTGTATGTATAGCAAATCACAACAATGTCCACTAAATATCTTAGAATTTTGTGAATTGTATCTCAATATAGTTGGGGGAAAAAGAAATCAGATGGAGTCAGCCAATACTTACACTTTGGAGAAGTTTGCTGGTGAGGGAGAAAGGGGCATGAAATAGGAACTAAAAGAGGCCTGGTGTTTTTGGGGTTTTTTTCCAAATAAAATCTTTTCATGCTTGAAGGTAGACGTGAAGGTCTATTATTTATTTCTCTCAAACAAATCAACCTAACAGTTGCTTAACTCAACAATCAACATTTATTATCTCAGAGTTTCTATAGTCATGAATTTGGGAGCCTCTTAGCTGGATGGTTCTAGCTTGAGAACACTCGTAAGATTGCAGTCAAAATGTCAGCAGGAGTTGCAGTCATCTGAAAGTTTTACTAGTGACAGAGAATGGTTCCTCCAAGATGGCTCACTCACATGGATAGCACCACAGTCTTTGTTTTGGCCATTGGGACTTTTTCATAGGGCTCCTTAAGTGTCCTCACAACATGGCAGCTAGCTTCACCTTATTCATTCTTCCGAGGAAAGAGCAAGGTAGAAGTCACAATGACGTTTACAAACAAACCTAAGAAGTCACACTGTCAATATTACTCAGTGTGGAAAGGAAGTACACAAAGGTGTGGACACAAGAAGTGACAATCATTGGGGAGTATCTTGGAGGCTGGCTCAGGGAGAAAGGAAAAACTAATAGAATTGGAATCAAGGGATGGGGCTAAGCCATTGCTACACAGAGTATGGTTCATGGAGTGTTATAATTTGGGAGATTGTTGGAAGTATAGAAGCTCAGATCCTATCTCAGGCCTACCAAATCAGAATTTGCATTTTATAAGATCTTCAGGTGGCTTATCTGCAAATTACATTTTGGGAAACACTGATGCAAAGTAGAGGAATAAGGATTGGCTTTAGAGAAGGAAATTGCATCCTCTGTAGGAGAAAAAAAGGGTGGAAGTGAGTCTCATGACAGAGCTTAAGGGAAAAGTCAGAGAGTGCTTATAAAGGAAGTGACTGCCACATTGAGTTAGTTCAGAGAAGGCCTAGTGACAACTAAATTTGAAGACTTAATGCAAAATAAGCTTGTTTTCTTCAGGAAATAATATAACAGTGGAAAGAACATAACCTTGGAATAAAATAACTTGGATTTTATATCTTGATTCCAAGAATGTTAGTTGTTTATATTTTAGGTAAGTTTCTTAACGTCTCTAAGTTCTTGGTGTTGTTTTTTTTTTCATATATAATATGATGGTAATAATACCTATTCCAGAGAATGAATGAAATAAAACAAATTATATAAAGGATCCAGTTCTTGGTAATCATCTAAAAAGATTATTTTCATTCCTTTGCTTTTCTTTCAACTCTTTAAACTCTCCTTTTAGGACCTATCTTTTGGCCTTTTAGTCATAGTTGCTAGTAGTGGGGAAATTCCTTTTGAATTCTCCACATTCTCCAATCTCAATCTTCATAATTTTATTAGAGTACATTGATTGGAGAGAGCATATTACATTTACTAGCAATATATCTAAGAAACCATATATATTCAGGAAAGGCCCTGATTCCTTCCTCATTTCATCAGAGTTGATGTAATAATAGGTGCTATATTGAGCATGAAGTTTTGGCCAAACAGTACAGTCCCATTGCACAAGAGAGGTAGGAATTTTGACTGGTGAATCACACAAGATTCTACACGCTAGACATCACTTTCTGGAATAGTCTCTATCCCCATCTTAATACCTAGCATTGGACATTCATCCTCATTGTTGTTCTCCTGCACCTCTTGGAAGCCTATGACAGGTATCCTATTTCTTCCTCTTTTTTTTCTTTTTTTTTCCCCTAAATTCACAGACACCCTTCCTTTGAGACTTTTCAGAAAGCATTTTAATACTATTAACAACAAGGAAAATGCTGAAGCTAACAAATATAATCAACAACAGTGACGTGGCAAAGTTATATGAATTCTTCAACACAAATATAAGGCAAAACCATTAAAAGTCGGGGGCGCCTGGGCAGCTCAGTCAGTTAAGTGTCCAATTCTTGATTTCAGCTCAGGTCATGGTCTCACAGTCATGGGATCAAGCCCCACATCAGGCTCTGTGCTGGATATGGAGCCTCCTTGGGATTCTCTCTCTCTCTCTCTCTCTCTCTCTCTCTCTCTCTCTCTCTCTGCCATTCCCCCATTTGGACTCTCTCTCTTTCTAAAAAAGAAAGTTGTATTTTAAAAAATTATTAAAGGTAAGTTATTAACAAATTGAAAAAACAACTCACAAACTTGGTGAAAAAAATTTGCAAATTATATATCTGATAAAGACTTTTATCTAGAATATGTAAAGAACATTTATAACTCCATAATATAAAGACAAAGAACCCAATTCAACCCAATTTTAAAAAATGTGCAAAGGATTGGAATAGGCATTTCTTTTAAAAAAAGTATACACGTGGATAATAAGCATATGAAAGAAGCTCAATGTCATTAGTCACTAAAGAATGCAAACAAATGAAATAATACTTCATACTACAGACTGAGATGGTTATAATAAAAGAGACAGAAAATAAGTGTTAGAGAGGGTGTAAAGAAATTGGAATCCTGGCTGGGAGGAATGTGAAATGTATAGTCACTTTGGCAAACAGTTTGGCAGTTCCTGCAAATGCTAAACATAGAGTTATCATACAACTCAGCAATTCCACTCCTAGATATCAACCAAAGGGAAATGGAAGCATAACATATGCAAAAACTTGTACACCAGTGGTCATAATGTCATTGTTCATAATAGCCAATAAATGGTAATAACCCAAGTGTCTATCAACTGGAAAATGGAAAAACAAAATGTGGTCTACCCATTCTATAGAATATTATTCAGCAATAAAAAGGAATAAGGCAGGGGCACCTGGATGGCTCAGTCGGTTAAGTATCTGACTTTGGCTCAGGTCATGATCTCATGGTTTGTGGGTTTGAGCCCTGCATCCAGGCTGTGTGCTGACAGCTTGGAGCCTAGAGTCTCCTTTGGATTCTGTGTCTTTCTCTCTCTCTGCCCCTTGCCTGTTTATGCTCTGTTTCTGTCTCTCAAAAATAATGAATAAACATTAAAAAAATTTTTTTAACTTAAAAAAAAGAGAGAGAGAGAGAGCTGGGGAGGGGCGTAGAGAGAGGAAGACATAGAATTTGAAGCAGGCTCCAGGCTCTGAGATGTCAGCACAGAGCCCAATGCGGGCCTCGAACTCAAGGACCATGAGATCATGACCTGAGCCGAAGTCGGATGTTTGCCCCATTAAAAATATTTTTTAAAAGGAATAAGGTAGTAATATATGCTACAAAATTATTGGACCTCAAAAAATTATGCTAAGTAAAAGGAGCCATTACAAAAGATTACATATTGTATGATTCCATTTATACCGAAGGTCCAGAATAGGCAGATCCATAGACATGAAAAGTAGGTTAGTGTTTGCCAAGGGGTGGGGAGCAGGAAAGGGAAGTTTGTAGGGGTAAGGAGAAGAGTGGCT
This sequence comes from Herpailurus yagouaroundi, assembly GCF_014898765.1. Lineage (NCBI taxonomy): Eukaryota > Metazoa > Chordata > Mammalia > Carnivora > Felidae > Herpailurus > Herpailurus yagouaroundi. Next base: position 253,390 of record NW_024412404.1, on the reverse strand, counting down.
TTTAATGAGTATGGGGTATCTTTTTGGATTGACAGAATTGTTCTAAAATTAGATTACGGTGATGGTTGTAGAATTCTATAAATATACTTAAAATCATTGAATTGTGCACTTTAAGCTTTAGGGCATATAATTATATATCAATAAAACTTTTCAAAAAGATAATGTCAGCTTTGTCCATATGGGATTTAAATCCTCATCACTATCACTCTTTTTCCCCTGGATTCTTCCCCTCATCAACCCTATTCTAGCTTCTACTTTAAAGTTGCTCTTTCTGTATTTCCATCTTTCCAAAGAAGAAAGGAAAGAAAAATCTCAGAATCCTCAGCTCCAACATCCATAAAGTAGAAGTTCTCTCCACCATGGCTGTGCATCAAAATACCTAGAGTCCCTTATTAGAAACCCTCATTGGACCAGGGAGGTGCAGGGAACAGCAGCCCTCGCAGCTCACCTTTGGGCATTGCCAGGAGTCATGTCCCCACAGTCCTGTGAGCTTTACCAGGCACTTCCCTGCCTCTCGTTGGTTTGGGGCACTGCCCACAGGCCCAAAAGCCACCTGGCAAGTATTCCAGGAGATGAATGTAGAAGAAAGTCTGTTCCCTCTGGGCCAGGACTAAGAAGATGGCCAGAGCCAGACCACGTCTCCACATGACAGTAATCCAAAGCAATGAGAAGCCTGACCTTCATGTCACTCCATAGCAGGGCTGAGGAAAACAGTTCTTCCTCACTTGGCAGCAATGCAACTTGCTGAAGAAGCCACCAAGATTGTGTTTTCTTTCAGAAGTTCATGTTTAAGAGGAAATCTCTGCACAACATGGAGCAGCCATTGTCAGAACTTGGAATACAGAGTGGTATTGTTGCCTGATCATGTTGCTGGATCATATTAATCAGAAAAGAGAATGGTCCAAGGGAAAAAGTTAAATTAAGGAACTGACATACTTGGAGAAGTCTCTGGAGACATTCACTGACCAAGTGGAAGAGGTGAATGAAGAGTTCCTTGGAACCAGGCAGGGTGTGGCAGGGTCAAAGTGACAACTGGGCTGTTTGTGAAGACCTTAGAGAAACTGACATGCTGATTTAACCAGAAAATTTCAAGGAGAGTACAGTGAAAAAAGGAAGAGTCTGGTGAAAAGATTCAGGTATTCCTGACTGAATGTGACATGGTGGAGCAGGTCATCTGCATAAGTCCAGAGTCTGCAGTCCAGTGAGGCCAACAGACAGTGGCCTTCCTTTTGGGAACAACACTGTCAATTCTATTCTCTCTGGAATGGAAGTTAACTTTTTCAGGTACTGCTATGAACAGTCAACCCTTTGCCAATTTTTCTTCTCCTCCACCTGTTCTCTATAAAGACACATAGACATTCGTAAATATAAGAAGAGCTCCTTTTGGTTTGCCCTTTCTGTCTCTACACAGCTGTACTGTCAAGAGTCCTTGTCTGCAAAGGTCCTCCCCATCCCAGTGTTCCCAGCTCTTTTGACCTGTGGGTGCTTTATTTGGGCTGAAGAGAGCTCTTGTTTGTCCTGGGACAGTTCCAGGCATATAGGGCACCATGGTCTTTAGATACAGCAGGGACTTTTCCCCTTGTCATTCTATTGTCCCATAACTATAAAACCAGAATCGCCAGGAAGTAGAGCTCATGCAGGAGATTCAGGATTTGACACCTCAGAACAGGTATTTGACACCTAGTTCAAGCATTCTTCATTGTGAAGTATTTCCTGAATAGCTGTCTGGGTTGTTGGCTCATAGATTCTGTTCTTACTCCTCCCCTACTAACTCTAACTATAGACCATAAGATTTCAGGAGGACCATTGCTGAGCTGGGACTTGTGACTGATGCAGGGAATTCCTTGTCCCCAAGTAAATCTCCATAGGTTTAGAACCCCATGTTGAGTGAGCTTCTGCTTGAAACTAGGCCAGAACACTAGTTTGAGAAGGGCACAGAGTAGAGAGCCTCAATGAGTGTAAAGCCAATCATAACCTTTTCAGGAGTGACAAGTGCTTTCTTCAAGGATGTTTGTGTTATATGTACCCTTCTAGACTATATGCCCTTCAAGACTATTTGTATCCTTTTCATATCCTATTTTTTAATTGTTAGTAAAAATCAATTTTGAGCAATGCACAGCAAACAGAATATTTAAACATTTTTTTGTTTGTTTGATGAGTTATGAGAAGGAAAGCTTTCTGTGGCTCTAGCTATAATCTATTTTAATAAAGTTCTGAGCAGCCCTGATATATTAGTCAAGATCCACCCGAGAAATAGAACCAATAGGACATACACACATATACAAAAGGAGATTTATTATGGGAACTGACTCATGTGATTATGGAGCATGAGATATGTCATGATATGGCTTCTGTAAGCTGGAGAACCAGGAAAGCCAGTGGTGTAATTCAGTCTCAGTCCAAAGGCCTAAGAACCAGGGGGAGCCTATGGTGTAACTTCTGGTCAGAGTCCAGAGTCAGAAAGGGAGGGGTCCTGGAGCCTGAAGGCCCAAAATCCAGGAAGTCCTAGGCCCCCAGGGCAAGAGAAAATGGAAGTCCAGGCTCAGGGAGAGAGAGTTTGCCTTTCCTTCTTTTTGTTCTGTTTGGACCCACATTAGTGAGGGTGGATCTTTTCTACTAGTTTAGTGGTCATCCTCACAGACACACTGAGAGGTTATATTTTGCCATCTATCTGGGCACCCATTAGCCCAGGTGAGTTGACACATGAGATTAACCACCTCTGGATAGCTAGAACCCTTCTGAAACAGAGAAGCTGCAACCTCATTCTTCAGCACAGTGCTCTGCAGATAAGCTCATACAGCCCTCTCTGAGCCAATATTTCACTGAAGTCCCAGGAGTTAGGACTGGCCTTGTGGAAACTAGGAAAAGGTGGGGATGGTGGGGGGTGGGGGCAAACAAGTGGACAGGTCTCTAGGCCTGGCCCCTCTCACCCTCAAATGTAATTGGAACAGTTCCATATTGACCTTTTTGCTAAACTATCCAAGTGGACTTGGGTAAGTTTCTCATATAAAAATTGGTTCAGTGAACCTACCTCATATAATGAAGTAATGCATGTAATGCATTTAGCACAGCGAGAGAGCATGGGGCTTTTCAGAAAAATATTAGTTGCTATTGTGCTTGGAAGTCTACTTCAGACTTTATTATGCAAAGGTTTGGCAATTGCCGGTTTGTCTCATATTCCTTGTTTAAAAAGGTTTTGATAAATTAATAAAACAGCATATGAGTTCATTTGTGTAAAAATTTTTAAAAAGAAGCAACAATACAGCAGTCTATGCCCATGTTTTCTTACTGAAAATAAAAAATGTTTCTATGGGAAAATGTGTCTAGTCAACTCAGTTCAAAGTTCTAATGTAAAAAAGATTAAGGCAGTGACAGTCCCAGAGCAGAAAGCTATATGTAGAGCAAATTTTATTCCCTAAATAGGTGTGTTCCACCCTTTTGCAAAGTTTTTTTCCTCAGATCTTTTATTGATTGATTGATTGATTGATTGATTGCAATTCTGTTTAACAGTCTTTTATGCCAGGAAATCTCTTGGCTCTCCACAAGTATTATCAGAAATTTAGTCCCTTTGTCCTTTTGTATGAATTGTCATTTGTTCTCCACCATTTATTCCGGGTGGAGTCTTGCAAACCCCCCCCACACACACACACACCTCGTTGCTCTGAGAATTTTTGCTCTATTGTACAACAGTTGCACACTTTACACACTACATTGTCATGTAATAGTAATGACCATTCTGTAGAAGCAATAAATGTGTACCCTACTCTGCCAATTCTCTAAGTAATCCAGGAAACTATATGAAAGTTTACTGAGAAAGATGTTTGCCATTTTACTCCCCAGTTTAAACAATATTAAGCATGTTAATGTTATAAAAGTTGTTAAACAAGTCTACATGATACAGCCCCTTAACAAATAAACTTATTTCCCTATACCCTGAATCATGGCTGGATGTACTTTTCTGCAAAGCCTAACATGATCTAAGCACAGGCAGTAAATGCAGAGCCAACTATATATTCGATTAATAGTGACAAGGACTCCAAAAACCAGTTTTCCCAGGAGGACCTTTAGACATATCTTAGAAATGCGATTATTTCTGACTACCAAAGGGAGTTTGGTGGTTGAGCTTATGTTGGGAAAAACTGGGATAAATTGTGTATTCCTAATTCCTTTCTGTACTTTTCTCCTTTTTAGACCCTTTTCTCCCCAATATTCTTCTCCTATTTTCGTTCCTCTTTCCCTTTCCTTCAGTTTCCTTCCCCTGGACTCAATACTACAAAGGGGACTTGGCTAATTCCAATGATGATCAATGCAGCCTTCCTTAGCCTTTAAAAATCCATGTCTTCAGCTTTAAACAACAAAGTAATTCTGACACATGCTGTAAGATAGATGAATCCTAAGGACATTATGCTAAGTGAAATAAACAAAAAGGCAAATACTACATGATTCCACTTATATGCAGTATCTAGGGCAGTCAAATTTATAGAAAAAGAAAGTAGAATGATGGTTTCCAGGGGCTAAAGGACAGGGGGGATGGGGCATTGTTTAATGGGTATTGAGTTTCAGCTTTGCAGATGAAAAAGTTCCAGAGATTGGTTGCACAACAATGTGAATATACTTAAAAATACTGAACTGTGCACTTATAAATGGTTAAGATGGTAAATATTATGTGTTTTTTAACCACAATTTAAAAAAAACATGTCTTATTAAAAAGACAAATAAGTGGGGCTCCTAGGTGGCTCAGTTGGTTGAGTCCAACTCTTGATTTCAGCTCAGGTCTTGATCTCAGGTTTGTGAGTTCAAGCTCTGTGTTGGGCTCCACACTGGGCATGGAGCCTACTTTAAAAAAAAATCCAGGGCGCCTGGGTGGCTTGGTCGGTTAAGTGTCTGACTCCAGCTCAGGTCATGATCTCACAGTCCATGAGTTCGAGCCCCGCGTGGGGCTCTGTGCTGACAGCTCAGAGCCTGGAGCTTATTTCAGATTCTGTGTCTCCCTCTCTCTCTGCCCCTCCCCTGTTCATGCTCCGTCTCTCTCTGTCTCAAAAATAAATAAACGTTAAAAAAATTAAAAAAAATCCAGCACTAAAAACATAAATATGTGTTGGAGAGGATGTGGACAACCTGGAACCCTTATCACTGCTGGTGATAATGTAAAATGGTACAGCCACATTGAAAAAATGATTTGGCAGTTTCTTAACAAGAACATACACTTTACCATATGATCCAGCAATGTCATATTTAGGATTTTACCCAGAAGAAATAAAATGTATGTTCACAAAAGGCATGTACATGAAGGATTATAGCAGCATTATTCATAATGGCTAAAAGTTGGACACAATCCAAATATTCATGAACTGGTGATCAGATACAGTGAAGTGGTATATCCATCCATACAATGGAACATTAGTAAACAATAAAAAGGAACAAGTTACTGACACATACTACCACATGGTTGAACATCAAAAACATTATGTTAAGTGAGAAAAGCCAGATACAAAAGACCTACATATTGTATGACTCCATTATATGAAATGCCCAACCAAGGTAAATGTCCAACAAAGGTACAAAAATCAAGATAAATCATATCAGTAGTTGCTCAGGCTTGGGAATGCATGTGCAGATGAACTGTACATCCTTTATACAAATACAAAGTAACTTTTTGGAATGATGGAAATGTTCTAAACCTGGATGGCAGTTGGGGCGCCTGAATGGCTCAGTTTGTTAGGCATGTGACTTCAGCTCAGGTCATGATCTCACAGTTTGTGAGTTCAAGCCCTGCGTCAGGCTCTGTGCTGTCAGCTCCGAACCTGGAGCCTGCTTCAGATTCTGTGTCTCCCTCTCTCTCTGCCCCTCCCCTGATTGTGCTCTCTCTCTCTCTCTCTCTCTCTCTCTCTCTCTCTCTCAAAAATAAATAAACATTAAAAAAACCTTAAAAAAATAAATAAAACTGGATGGTAGTGACAGTTGTACTTGATAAATTCACTAAATATCATTGAAATGTACATTTTAAATTGGTGAATTTTATAGTATGTAAATTATACTTCAATAAGATAAATAATTAAATAAATAATAAATAATAAAAATTAAAATTAAAAACAATGCCATGCCCCACATATGGTAAACCATCTTAGAAGTAAATTCTCCAACCCTGTTCAAGCAGCCAGGGCAAGTGCTTGTTGGAACAGATGTGAGCTGTCTCAGCTGAGCTCTGCCCAACATGAAGATTTGTGAGCAAAATAAATCCACATATATACACAAAGCCATATTCCCCAAAATAAGAGTAAAATCTTAAGTTCCCACAGATTCTAATTTGCCTCTCCTACCTTCTCAAAGAGAAAACATCAACCATGGAAGAATTCCCAACAGTTGAAGGGCACTTTACAACACTATCACCCTTTGACCTTCTAACAACCCTGGGAAATAGGCACTACATGGAATATACAATAGCACAGAGGGTAGAATTTGGCATCACTGTCAACCATAGTTGGCCCTGGACTGTTGGGCCTAGAAGTGTTGCTTGTCCCTTCTATTATAGAGAGGGCAGGTGGGTGTCTCTCAACTCTGTGAGCCAGTTCCTTTTACTCTTTTACTATCTCTCTGGCTTTTATTTGTTGAAGAACTCCATCCATTGCTGTCCTGGGGAAAAGGGACACACTCCATCTTTAGATGACCAGGAAATGGAAATGAGAAGAGATTGAAAATGAGGGGGGGTCACTCCACTTTGTAAATCTTGGAAGTAGAAAGAGTACAGCTACTTGGGAAACAATGAAGAGAAAGCATATTTGACCAGATGAAAAAGCATAAGACTTTAGGCAGAAACCCTTTGTTTGTTAGGGGATAACTGTTGTTTTGCCACTTGCTTGTTGGGAAATAAGGAGAAGACAGTTGAATAGAAATAGAAATAGAAATGGAAAAGAAAGACGCAGTTTCTAAATTTTAACAAAAACATCCCATAAAGGGTACACTTTCATAAGTGACTGCTATGTTGTTAATATCTTTTTTTAATGTTTCTTTTATTTATTTTCTTTTTTTAAGTTTTATTTTATTTATTTTTTATTTTTTAAAAATTACATCCAAATTAGTTAAGATATAGTGCAACAATGATTCCAGGAGTAGATTCCTTACTGCCCCTTACCCATTTAGCCCATCCCCCCTCCCAGAACCCCTCCAGTAACCCTCAGTTTGTTCTCCACATTTATGAGTCTCTTCCGTTTTGTCCCCTTCCCGGTTTTTATATTTTTGTTTCCCTTCCCTTATGTTCATCTGTTTTGTCTCTTAAAGTCCTCATATGAGTGAAGTCATATGATTTTTGTCTTTCTCTGACTAATTTCACTTAGCATAATACCCTCCAGTTCCATCCACGTAGTTGCAAATGGCAAGATTTCATTCTTTTTGATTGCCGAGTAATACTCCATTGTACATATATACCACATCTTCTTTATCCATTCATCCACTGATGGACATTTGGGTCTTTCCATACTTTGGCTATTGTTGATAGTGCTGCTATAAACATGGGGGTGCATGTGTCCCTTCAAAACAACACCCCTGTATCCCATGGATAAATACCTGGTAGTGCAATTGCTAGGTCATAGGGTAGTTCTAGTTTTAGTTTTTTTGAGGAACCTCCATACTGTTTTCCAAAGTGGCTGGACCAACTTGTATTCCCATGTTGTTAATTTCTTAAGTGTATCAAGCCCACCAACCTAATGAGGGATGGGAAACAACTGAGTCACATCTTAACATTAACATTCCACCCACCTCAAAACAAAGTAAACTTTTGGTGTCTGGATTGAAGTTTCTCTTACCTTTGTAGGAAAAGGAGGTAGAAGTATTGTGAATGTTAGGTGTTGTAACTACACAGCAGCTGTAACCTTCATACCTTAAAGAAGAAAAATCATTTTATTTTCCTGGTGGTCTTAAAAAGCCACAGGCAACTGACAGGTTGAAGACCAATAAGACTCTTGGAACAATTTTCAGGTATTTCTAACACAAAATTCTGGGTGTTGAGGGGAACGAGAGAGGGAGAATGAATGAGGGAGACAGAGGAACTTCAAGACAGAAAATTTAGTATCAGAAGCAGGAAAACTATAAAGTTATTCCTCAATATATCATTTAATGCTGTATTCCACAATCCCCTGGATTACTGTGTGGTTAGCATTTGGGCAGCCATAATATAGCTACTCTGAGTTTAAAGCCTGAAAGAGTAAAATTTAATAACGATTACATTACATAGAATTATGGGCACATGAATTGATCCAGTGGTGTGTCAAAGGTGATGTTCACCTTGGGTACTGACTATATGGGGCTCATTGTAGAGTATTTAGGCATAATATAAAACTGCCAACAATTCTAAACAATGTCGGTGATAAGGTACTTTTATGCCCCAAATCTTTCATTGATCTAAGTTCTAAACTATCACTTTAGTTCCTCTTGAGGTTTTTTTTTTGTTTTTTTTTTACATCTTTATTGTGATATAATTCACCTACCATAAAATTCCGCTATTTAAAGTATATAATTCAATGGTTTTAACATATTCACAGAGTTGTACAGTGATCACCACAGTCTAAGTTTAAAACATTTTATTCATCTGTTGAATTTTAGTAATACATATGTAAGCTTCCTATTAGTACATTTTTATTACTAATCTTTTATAGGATTTGAATATTATGTGGAAGTTAATTAGGAGAACTTCCAATTATACTGTTGGTCTCTGACCCAATGGAATTTAGCTACACGCATTTGTTTTGAAAGTAAGTTCATAATGATATAGAATTGTTTTATATCATTGGCAGCTTCTGTTTCCAGTCTTTGCAATTTACATATTCTTACATTTAAACAAGAGAGTCAAAATAAACAATGATAGATGTAAGCAATTATTTAAGTTATCTTTTTATCTGGTAAGAAATTTTTAGATGAAATTAATCAGATACAAAAATATTTGGAAACGGTGAGAATCAGACTTTAATAATATCTGGTGAAACAACAAGCTTCAAAATTGTTCTCCGAAGACCTGTGCATGCAAATTGAGGAGGAGGCTATACAACAAAAACATGTAAGGAAATGGGATATTTACGTTTAAAAAAAGAATAAAAGTTCAAAGAAGAATGCCAGGAGAAACAATGAAAGATGCTGGTCTTACATTGCTAGAATAAATAAGTCAATACTTGAATTCTAAGCACTGGACACGTATATATTTTATTTAATTAATTAATTAATTAATTTTTATTTATTTTTTATTTTTTTCAATATATGAAATTTATTGTCAAATTGGTTTCCATACAACACCCAGTGCTCATCCTAAAAGGTGCCCTCCTCAATACCCATCACCCACCCTCCCCTCCCTCACACCCCCCATCAACCCTCAGTTTGTTCTCAGTTTTTAAGAGTCTCTTATGCTTTGGCTCTCTCCCACTCTAACCTCTTTTTTTTTTGTTTTCTTCCCCTCCCCCATGGGTTTCTGTTAAGTTTCTCAGGATCCACATAAGAGTGAAAACATATGGTATCTGTCTTTCTCTGTATGGCTTATTTCACTTAACATCACACTCTCCAGTTCCATCCACGTTGCTACAAAGGGCCATATTTCATTCTTTCTCATTGCCATGTAGTATTCCATTGTGTATATAAACCACAATTTCTTTATCCATTCAT